>NW_024098566.1:152500-157500 GCF_016545835.1 Crotalus tigris | reverse complement strand
ATATGAAGGTGATAGCAAGGAAATGAACGAAAGGAAGGTAAAATATTTGCGGCCTCACTTGGGTTGGTAGGAAAGTTGTAACTACAGACTGGGCGTTGCAAATAAGTCTATCGTTAAAAGACTTTTAGGCAAACAAAGCACCACCAAAGCTGACATTCTCCTGATCATTTACAGCTGGTTAATTATTTATTTATTTTTAATTTATTATTTATTTATATATCGCTTTAAGTGCAAGCACTCTCTAAGCGGTGTACACCAGTAAGCAATGTATATATATATTTACATTGCCCCCAACAATCTGGGTCCTCATTTTACCTACCCCGGAAGGATGGAAGGCTGAGTCAACCTTGAGCCGGTGAGATTTGAACCGCTGACCTGCTGAACACAGTCAGCTAAAGTGGCCTGCAGGACTGCACTCTAACTGCTGCGCCACCTCGGCTCTTAATCTTGATAGAGATTGCAGAAAAGGACGGTCCACTGTATTATTATTATATATGCAATGATAGGAAATCACGGTTGCCTCGTCTTTAACTCCTACGCATTGCGCTCTTCCCAGGAACCTAAGATGTTGTGATGTATTGTCATACTTTGTCTGCAGATCCAAGCAGTTATGACCTTCTGTAATGTAAAGATGGAATTTTGTCAGTTGCACAGTTTGTCTAAATGCTGCCCAAGATTTTGGCACCTCATAATCATTGGGACTACCATAGCTGGTTTATGCCATAATCTTTCAGCTTCAATTTTCAGATCTTCTCAAATAATTCTTTGGCTTCTAATCTACTATCCCTCACTAATCTACTCTCCACACTTTCTTCTGTTCATTTTCAACTACTTTTTCAACCCTATGTTCCAACCAATTTTTCCTTACTGGCACAGGATAATTTTTATAGATGCTGTAGTGAGCTTTGCGCATGAGCTGAGTATATGATCCAGTGTCTCTTCTGCTTCTTTTCCCAATCTGCTCTTTGAATCATTTGAGGATTTTTTTTTCAATTCTTGATCGCATTTGATCAAACAGCTGGCTCTTGAGCAACCAGAATCAAGCAATTGGTTTTTTTTAATTAATGTTCCAGTTGTAAGCCATTGCCAGGTTTTATCTTTACCCGTTTTTTCCCTCGATCTTTTTGTAGAAATTAAGTTTTGGCTGAAACTGTCTAGTTCGACGTGTGTCCAGTTAATAATTTCTAGCAGTGTGTCATATCACAACTACGGCCAAGTATTGATGGTGTTTCCAGCATTCAGTTTTGTCTTTAGCAATTTTCCCGCTCTTCAAATCCATGCTTTTGTTGTTGTTGTTGCTAGTTGCGAAGTCATATCCGACCCATCGCGACCCCATGAACAACGTTCCTCCAGGCCTTCCTGTCCTCTACCATCTTCTGGACTCCCTTTAAGCTCACGCCTCCTGCTTCAGTGACTCCATCCAGCCATCTCATTCTCTGTCGTCCCCTTCTTCTTTTGCCCTCCATCTTTCCCAGCATTAGGCTCTTCTCCAGTGAGTCCTTCCTTCTCATTAGGTGGCCAATGGACTTGAGTTTCAACTTCAGGATCTGGCCTTCTAAAGAGCAGTCGGGGTTGATCTCCTCCGGGACTGACCGGTTGGATCGCCTTGCAGTCCAGGGGACTTGCAGGAGTCTTCTCCAGCACCAGAGTTCAAAGGCCTCCATTCTTTGGCGCTCAGCCTTTCTTATGGTCCAACTTTCACAGCCATACCTTGCAACTGGGAAAACCATGGCCTGGACTATACGCACTTTTGTTGGCAGGGTGATGTCTCTGTTTTACTCATCATTATTTTGCTTGATGTCATCCAACTACAAAATGCCCAGATACTTGTTGATTTCATCTTGATGGCTCCCGATGGTTTGGCCATTTGGCATTTCAATTCCATCACTGTTCATGATTTTTACCCTGATTTATTGATACCATAGTATAGGACATTTCTCTAGCCAAAATTCTGTTGATATATCTGTACTAAAAACACACCACTTATCTGTAAAACTTCAGGCCATCTGTAAAAGGCAACTGTGAGGTTTTATTAGCTTTTTTTTTTTTTTTTGCTGTTTGATAACCAAGATTTGTTTTCTTCCAAAACACTGAAAGTGGGGTCATAGCAGCGACAAATAATAAGGGTGATAAATTTGTGTCACTCTGGAAGATGCTCCCCCGAATGCTGAAAAGTGCATATTTTTCATTTCCAGGCAATAATTCTGTTTTCCACTGCTTTGTTCTTTTTTTTCCATAAACATTGTAACGTTTTTACGAATACAGTTGTTTTTAAGCATTTGATGATCCAATTATATGGTAATGAATGGAATGCCTTTTTATAATCAATCCAGACCATACTGTATGTAAATTGCTTTTTTGGGGGGGGGGCTTTTGTGACGCTCCCAAACCATTTTATGAATCACAAATTGATGATTATACTTTTTATATCCTTTCTGTTCTACCAGAAGGAAATAATAATCTTCTAAATAATCACTCTCTGGATGTATTCCCTTCTAAGCTGGATTTTTGTAGCTGAAGGAAAGGAGAAGGTCTAGTACAGTGTTTCTCAACCTTGACAATTTTAAGGCATGTGGACTTCAACTCCCAGAATTCCACAGCCAGCAATGCTGGCTGTGGAATTCTGGGAGTTGAAGTCCACATGCCTTAAAATTGTCAAGGTTGAGAAACACTGGTCTAGTCTAATGAAGAGAAGGAGCAGGGGTGACTCTTGAGAGTCTGTCACAACCTATTTTTCAAAGCACTCGATGGCAGGACAAGAAGTTTTGGGTGGAAGATCGTTAAAGAGAGATCCCAATTGGGGCTGCTCCATCACTGGAGGTTTTTAAGAAATGGTATAGGCCCTCCTGCCTTGAGCAGGTGCTCAAGGTCCCTCCCAACCTTATTATTACATGTTCTACGAATAGTTACCCCCAAGAAGTGCTACTCTAAAAAGGCTACCAAAATCCAGATGTCCACAAGTAGGTTGTAGCAAAGAACACAGAGAAACTCTCATTGTGGTCTCAAGTTTTGTAGCTGAAAGAAAGGGGAAAGTGGTGTTTGCCACTAAGGGCACTGCCAGAAACTCACGGAAGAGTAAAATGGAGTCAAAGATAGAAGGGAAGTGTGTGTGTGTCTCTCTGTGTGTGGGGGGAAACAATATGCATCACTGCAACTGTCCCCCTGGATGATAAAATGCTAAAAAGAGTAGCTAATCAGAAGGACTAGCAACATATAAGTGGGGGTTGGTAGGATGGCGGAGGGGACATCTGTAAGTTGCCTGGAAAAATATTCCATTTGCAAGTTGGGCTGCTCTTCTTTTTATTCTCTGGCAAAGTGTTAAGTATCCAAAGGCTAAAAGTTATCCCTAACCCCCCCCCACCTCCTTGAAATGCTGCATGGATTTCTGACATGTGTTGCCCTTGCAGGTCTGTGAAGCTCCAACTGTAGACTTTCTGTGCATCAGATCATCTGTTTTCTATCCGAACCTGAATAGGTTCAATCTTTAATTTCCTGGACTGTCCAGATCAGATTTAAAGGGAAGAGAGAGAAGATTCCCCAAAGCTTTTTTTTTTTAATTTTAATTTTTTCTTTTTCTCTTTACAAAAAACAAAATGCAAAGTACATTTTTCTTTTTTCTTAACAATACTATGTCCTATATCTCTTACATTTATTTAGACTTATTTACATTACTTCTCATACTTTTTTATTCCTCAATTCTAACCAATTGTAATGCCTGTCCCATATCTCATAAAATCCTGTAGCTTCCTTGTCTTTTATTTCTAGAGTAAGTTTGTACATCTCAGCGCAGTCTAGTGTCTTGTAAATAATCATTACATTTGTTGGTATATTTTCCCTTTTCCAGCACTGCGCATATGCAATGCGTGCAGCAGTTATTATGTGTATAATGATGTCTTGAAGTTGTTTCTCCATCTTTGGATTGATTATGCCTAATAGGAATATTTCAGGTTTAAGTTCAATTTGTTCTTTTCTTATTTCCTGTATCCATCTCCTTATCTGCTCCCAATAAGTTTTTGCTTCCCCAAAGATTTTTCTATCAGCCTCCCCTTTTGCTGATGGCCCCCTTAAAATACAGAGGCAACTATTGTCCCCAGGCCTCTGCTTTCTTTCCAAGGTGGACAGCATTCATCTGGCTTCTATTACCCTGGAAAGGAAGGGCTGTTGATTAAGATTTATGGACCAGCTCATCGGGCAAAAGGTAACCCTGTGAAAGTTCTTCACGTTTCTCAAAAGACCCTGTGACAGAAGCAGGTTGGAGCATCCTCACAACTGCACATTATATGCAGTTCCTGTTCTCTCTACAGTGTTAATTTAGCTGCAAGGATATTTCCTGGAGCAAGATCACAATCCCATTGTTCATTTAAAGTATATGTCCTTGTAAAGAAAAAGGGGAAGCATCATAAACTAAAAAACTAATTCTGCACGTATGATCATGTTATACAGTTATAATTATTGAGAGCCAGGTTAAGTCACCAGGCTAGAAACCAGAAGATCTTGAGTTCCAGTCCCACCTAAGCCATGCTAGGTAATTGTGGGCCAAATACACCAGGAAAGAGTGATCTCTAGTCCCACCTTAGACATGAAAGCCAGCTAGGTGACTTTGGATTTTCCCATGTATTTTACCAGGAAACATAGAGAGGGCAGCCTAGAAAGGTCAGTGCCCTCCTAACCATAGCCCAGCACTCCAAATTTGTTGGTGATATCCATTTTGCTCTATCAGTTCATGGTGACCTAACCCTAACCCTAAGTGAAATTTTCCTCCAATGGGATTTCCCCATGTATTTTACCAGGAAACATAGATAGGGCAGCCCAAAAAAGTCAGTGCCCTCCTAACCATACCCAAGCACTCCGAGTTTGTTGGCGATGTCCATTTTGCTCTATGACTTCATGGTGACCTAACCCTAACCCTAAGTGGAATTTTCCTCCAATGGGATTTCCCCATGTATTTTACCAGGAAACATAGATAGGGCAGCCTACAAAAGTCAGTGCCCTCCTAACCA
>NW_024098566.1:0-147500 GCF_016545835.1 Crotalus tigris | reverse complement strand
TGTCTCTCTCTCTCTACCGACTATTTTTCAGGCTGCTTTGAATCAGACATACCATCATAAATTGTAGGGCTGAGTCTATATTCTTGCATGTTTGCCTCTCTGCTGATCCACAGCCTGATAAATGAATTGCACCATTCCAGAAAAATATAGATTTTTTTTTTGTATGGGAGAGAAAAGATGAGGCTTAGAATTAACTGGTAAAAGGATTAAGGCAGGTTTTCCTGTGTATTAATCCTGGGTGGCTGTTGAGCTGGCTGACCTTGTCTGGATATTAAAACTAATCAGGGTCTGGCCTCATTAATTCTTGGATACATGATTCCAGGGGGAAAAATAGGAATATAGAATAGAATAGAATATAGAATAGAATAGAATAGAACAGAATATAGAATATAGAATATAGAATAGAATAGGAATTAGAATAGGAATATAGAATAGGAATAGGAATATAAAATAGGAATAGGAATATAGAATAGGAATAAGAAAATAGAATAGAATAGAATAGAATAGAATAGAATAGAATAGAATAGAATAGAATAGAATAGAATAGAATAATAGTCTTTATTGAGAATAGAATAGAATAGAATAGAATAGAATAGAATAGAATAGAATAGAATAATAGTCTTTATTGAGAATAGAATAGAATAGAATAGAATAGAATAGAATTTCCGAATGCAAGCCATTCCACTAATTCATTATTTTCCATTACAGTATAAAATCTCCAGCGAAACCTAGGGCAACCGTGCTCTCTTAGAAACCCCTCCCCATTTTTAAGGAAGACAAATTGTAGAGGCACACCTCACCTCTTTACCTGCGTGTGACGTTTCCTTTCTTTAGAAAGTATTTTGGAGAAAAAATCGGGATGTATTTCGCCTGGCTGGGCTTATATACAAAATTCCTCATTCCCTCCTCCGTTGTCGGGGTTATCGTGTTTCTGTACGGGTGCCTGACCATTGAAGAAGATCTTCCAAGGTGAGGTGCTAAATAGACTTTGTCCCCCAAATACGGCAAGGTTCGGCTCTTGGTTTGGTGTTTTGGCCGTTTGCTAAAATGCACCAAGTTTGCCCAATGTTTTTCAGCCCAAGAAGGAAGACCTATTAAGAGCATGAACATTATTTTCTCTTCTGGTCCCCGATAGACTCAGTTATTTCCTCTCTTCCTTCACTTTACGAAGGATACAGGAGTCCTTGACATAAAATCACTTATTTAGCAATTCATCAGAAGTTATCAAAATAAGGGCAACTGGTCCTTGCATATGAGCATCGCCCAAGATCGTGTGATCTTGGCCACGGGCGTCTATTTACAACAGTTGCAGCATCCTTGGGGTGTAGGACTGCCCTTTGCAATCTTCCCAGCCAAAGTCATGGGGGTGGGGGGAAAGTCAGATTCATTTAGGGACCCTATGATTCACTTAACGGCTGAAGCGATCTGCTTAACAACTGTGGCAGAAAAGATGTTGATGAAATAGGATGTGACTCCCTTAACCACCATCTGGCTTAGCCGTGGAGATTCTGGGGCCTGTCGTAAGTCGAGGACTCGTCTGCTTGTTGGGTTTACTTAAAAAAAAAAGACCTAAATCTTTCATTTGAAGGAATATTAAGGTGTGAACCCTTACTTGTCTTATGTACTACGTGGCCATCTCTGTACATTAGTTGCCATTTTTAACTATGCCTCTGGTGTGTTTAGTGCTCCATATTTCATTTTAAATGGCTTTTCTTTCCTTTTAATGGTGTATTGGTTCTTCGTCCCAAAAGTGTTTTTCCAAGAGGCAATTGGACTTTCTTGTTTTTTTCTTCTTTGAAGACATTTCACTCCTCCGGCAAGAAGCTTCTTCGGATCTGACTGGATAGTGGGGAATGGAAGGATTTATACTTCTTGCAGACAGCTGGTCATTTACATAGGAGAGCAAACCCATCAAGACAAGATCCAGCAGTCCACCTGCATTTAAAAGACAAAGGCCGCTCTTGAAGACAGAAAAAGTCCACATTTTGGACAGAGAGGACCGCTGGTTTGAAAGAGGGGTCAAAGAGGCCATCTAGTGAAAACTGAACAGCCCTCTCTCAACAGAGGGGGAAGGATACGACACCATCTATCTCTAGTCTACAACACTGTCCTTTCAGCAGTCCCAAGAAGGCTCCACACCCATTTGCACCACTCAGGTGACCTTCAGGACACAGGAAAACCTCCAAGTGGCCTCAATGACTCTCTACAAGAATATAAATCCTTCCATTCCCACACCATCCAGTCAGAGCTGAAGAAGCTTCTGGGATGAGAAGCGAAACGTCTTCAAAAGAAAAACAAGAAAGTCCAGTTACTTTGGGATGAAGAAGCAATAAACCATTTAAAGAAAAGAAAAGCCAGTGTGAAAAAAAAGGGTCACAAGTTCCTTACTTCGGTTCCTGTGTAACTTTGAATGCTCACTAAATGAAGCATGGCTCGGATTCAGCTGGTTCCCACCACTTCAGCAGAACCGGTAGCTATTTTTTTTGTTGGCCAGGCCCAGAATGGTCTTCTGGAAGCGGCATCCATGCAGAGAACCGGTTGTTCACCTATTTGAATCCCACCACTGGATAGATAGATAGATAGATAGATAGATAGATAGATAGATAGATAGAAGATAGATAGATAGATAGATAGATAGATAGATAGATAGATAGATAGATAATAGATAGATAATAGATAGAATAGATAGATAATAGATAGATAGAGAGATAGATAGATAGATAGATAGATGATAGATAGATGATAGATAGATAGATAGATAGATAGATAGATAGATAGATAGATAGATAGATAGATAGATAGATAGATAGATAGATAGGACGGACAATAGATACAGTGGTGGGATTCAGTCAGTTTGTACCACTTCGGCAGAACCAGTAGCTAATTTTTTGTTGCCCAGGCCCACAACGGACTTCTGGAAGCAGCATCCACACAGAGAACCAGTTGTTCACATATTTGAATCTGATCACTGTAGATAGATGATAGATAGATAGATAGATAGATAGATAGATAGATAGATAGATAGATAGATAGATAGATAGATATAGTGGTGGGATTCAGCCGCTTCACATCACTTCAGCAGAACTGGTAGCTAATTTTTTGTTGCCCAGGCCCAGAACGGACTTCCGGAAGCAGCAGCCACGCTGAGAACAGGTTGTTCATCTATTTGAATCCCACCCACTGGTTCTAAGTCAAGGACAGCCTATCCTACTGGCAGCAAATAGCTGAAAAACTTTCCCTGCACGAAGCTGCTGTCTGACCTTTTGGCCTCTGCTCTTCCTAGCAAGGAGATGTGCGACCAACGCAATGCCTTCACCATGTGCCCTTTGTGCGACAAGACGTGTGACTACTGGAACCTCAGCACGGCTTGTGGGACCGCACGTGCCAGCCACTTGTTTGATAATCCGGCCACCGTCTTCTTCTCCGTTTTCATGGCCCTCTGGGGTAAGTTTGCTTCAAAGGAGTCAAAACCAAAACAGGAGACAAATGAACTTGCGAACAACAGCATAGGAACACAAAGGGGCCTTTCCAAAAGACAAGCAGACTTTCTTGGTTGGTTGGTTTGGTTGGTTGGTTTTTTTGTTTCTCATCCAAGCTCTGAAGAACTGAACTGAAGATGCTTATTGAATGAGAAGTGAAACATTTTTCAAGGAAACACACACACACACACACACACACAAGAAAGTCCAGTTGCCTTTTTTTAAAAAGCACCTTTTGGGACAACCGTCACTCAGAGGGTTGAGAATCTCCATAGACAAACAGCAAGGAAAAAGTTTTTTTTTTTAAAAAAAAAAAACCTCAAGCAAGGCCTCCTTTTCAATTCCAAGCATCTGTCAGCTTGCCTGTGATGTATGAATGGGGGAGACATCAAAAAGAAAGGTCTTTTATAGTTGTGGGTCTTCCTAGCACAGACTCATATCTTTCATTTCTCTTAATGGCAGCAGCCTAAACAAGCAATGCAGGTAGCCTTCAATTTTGAGCCCAAAATTTCCACTTAGAAGCAAGATAGATTTTAAGTGAGTTTTAGATAGAGAGAGAGAGAGAAAGAGAGTTTGATAGATAGATAAATTGATAGATTGATAGATAGATAGATAGATAGATAGATAGATAGATAGATAGATAGATCGGTAGATAGGTAGATAGGTAGACAGACAGACAGACAGATAGATAGGATGATGGATAGATGATGGATGGTGGGAGGGAGGGAGGGAAAGAGATTGATAAATAGATGATGGATGGGTGATGGATGGAGATAGATAGATAGATGAAAGATAGAGAGACAGTTTGATAGGTAGATAGGTAGGTAGGTAGATAGATAGATAGATAGATAGATAGATAGATAGATAGATAGATAGATAGATAGATAGACAGACAGACAGACAGACAGACAGACAGACAGACAGACAGACAGACAGACAGACAGGTAGATAGATAGGATGATGGATAAATGATGGATGGTGGGAGGGAGGGAGGGAGGGAGGGAGGGAGAGATTGACAAATAGATGACAGATGGATGGATGATGGATGGAGAGAGAGAGAGAGAGAGAGAGTTTGATAGGTAGATAGATGAGAGATAGATAGATATAGATAGATAGATTTATAGATATTGTTTTATCCTAGAAAATAACAAGCAAAATTGAAAAAAAAAAAACCAAGAGCCTACATTTGAAAGAAAGACTGACAAGAAAAGTCAGTGGGGGAAGCCAAATTCGCTTAGCAACCGCGCCACTAACTGAACAACTGCAAGGGTTCCCTTAACAAGCATTCCCCCCCTCCCTCACACGTGTGCCTTATTAGAATGAGTCATTCCGTGAAACTGATTGACAGCTCACGGAGGAGAGGCCAAAAAGGAAGAGCTGGGTTGCAAACGACAGGATGAGCATGAGGAAGTCATTACCACGCAGTCTGCTTTATGGGCAGCAGCTCCGAGGACTTTAAAAATAGCCCGTGGAAAGGCCCGGGGGGGCCATACCCTGCAGCCTAGCACAACGTCTGCTCTTGACTGATAGTGGTCCTATTGTGAGGTTCTGGACACGCGCCTGAGCTTAACGTGTTCCCATCCCACGAGAGCAGGGATCTTCCTTGGGGCAGCAGCCCCTGCCCCACAGGGTCCGAAGTCCCGCAGAGAAGCATCCAGATTAAGGTCCTTGAGAGATAGGTATTTCGGGTGGAATGTGGCAATAAATTCAGTTTAAGGAATGTTTTTTTTCAATTTATAAGAGGAAGGGAGGGGGGAGGGAGGGAGGGAGGAAGGAAGGAAGGAAGGAAGGAAGGAAGGAAAGAAGGAAGGAAGGAAGGAAAGAAGGAAGGAGAGGGAAGGAATCTGAGAATGTGAAGGAAAGGGAAGGAAAGGAAAGGAAATGGAGAGGGAGGGAAGGAAGGAAGGAATTTGAGAAGGTGAAGGAAGGGAAAGAGGAAGGAAGGAAGGAAGGAAGGAAGGAAGGAAGGAAGGAAGGAAGGAAGGAAGGGAAAGGAAATGGGGAGGGAGGGAGGGAAGGAATTTGAGAAGGTGAAGGAATGGAAAGAGGAAGGAAGGAAGGAAGGAAGGGAAAGGAAATGGGGAGGGAGGGAAGGAAGGGAAGGAATTTGAGAAGGTGAAGGAATGGAAAGAGGAAGGAAGGAAGGAAGAAAAGGAAGGAAGGAAGGAAGGAAGGGAAGGAAGGAAGGAAGGAGGGAGGGAGGGAGGGAGGGAGGGAGGGAGGAAATCTGAGAATGTGAAGGAAGGGAAAGAAGAGGAAATGGAGAGGGAGGGAGGGAGGGAGGGAGGAGGGAGGGAAGGAAGGAAGGAAGGAAGAAAGAAAGAAAGAAAGAAAGAAAGAAAGAAAGAAAGAAAGAAAGAAAGAAAGAAAGAAAGAAAGAAAGAAGCGCTGTAGAAATACAGTCCTGGTAGAAATAATCCATTTCAGAAATGTTCACAGGATTCTTAACTGCAGATTTAGCCGAATTCCATTCTGGGCCTGGGCAACAAAAAATTAGCTACCGGTTCTGCCGAAGTGGCGTGAACTGGCTGAATCCCCCCACTGGTGATAATGTAGCCATTAGGAGTAGAACTTGGCTTAACAGAATCTTGTTGGTAAGAAACACAATCTTACTTGGGTATTTTAAAGACAGAGCTCTCCTATGTTGAACAAAACTGGGTTTCTTTCATTTCAGCCACGATGTTTCTTGAAAACTGGAAGCGTTTGCAGATGCGGTTGTGTTACTTCTGGGACCTCACCGGCTTGGAGGAGGAAGAAGTAAGTGCACTGGAAAGCGTTCAAACCTGTTGGGGTTTTATCAGTTCAATTCTTCAAATTGATCCGATGATTTCATCCCCCAAACCAAATATAAGTAATTCAGCTCTTGGAACTGAACTGCAAAGGCAAATACAATTAGACCCTTAGCTTGCAAATTCAAATCCGATTTTGGCTGATCCCTGTATCCTAGACCTTGAATTGACAAGCTATTCAATTAGAATGACCAACAATATTGAACACTTGAATGACATAAAACTCGCATACGCTTAAAACAAAAACAAAAACAAAACTCAAAGACTGCGTACTTAGAAGCTAGAATGATTTATCTAAAATGAAAACCAGAAAATCATAATAAGAATGGAAGACCAACAAAGATGATTAGGGGACTGGAGGATAAAACATATGAAGAATGGTTGCAGGAATTGGATAGGTCTAGTCTAATGAAGTGAAGGACCAGGGGTGTCATGATAGCAGTCTTCCAATATTTGAGGGGCTCCTACAAAGATGAAAGAGTCAAGCTATTCTCCAAATCCCCTGAAGGCAGGACAAGAAGCAACGGGTGGAAACTAACCAAGGAGAGAAGCAACCTAGAACTAAGGAGAAACTTCCTGGCGGTGAGGACAATTAATCAGTGAAACAACCTCAGTGGAACAAGTTGCCTCCAGAAGCCATGGACCCTCCATCACTGGAGATTTTCAAGAGGAGACTGGAGAACCATTTGTCCAGAATGACATAGGGTCTCCTGCTGGAGTAAGGGGTTGGATTCTTCCAACTCTGTTAATCTGTCATTCCTGGTAGATTACTTGCAGGATATTAACTATATATTTCAATGATTGTGCTTCAGGTTTTTCCAGAATCCATTATTGGTATTGTTGAAAGAAAAATCAGGTCCAGTTCCAAGCCAGGAGTAAGACACTATAAATAAAATGGAGGCTAAGATGCTGGAAATAAAATGGAGGCCGCTTAGGGAAGAAGATTTATTGACGAGTAGAACCAGCAACAGCATGCAGTTCTGGTACACCAAATGGAGCTAAGAGTGGCTGGGGTTTTATACCTTCTGATTGAGATGTTCCATGGGGCTGTGCAATGTAGCCAGCCTTGTGTCAATGGTGGTGGGTTAATCGGATTATGTCCTACAGGTCATGTCCTGTCCTTAGCATTTGGGTGGGGGAATGTAAATTCTTAATCCCATCAGCTATGGGGGTTGAAGGTGTTTTGCTTATGAATAGATCAGCCCAGTTTTCTGAATATCAATTCAAAATCTCCTAACGACTAGCCTTTTTGCTTAAGGCTTTTTTCCCCTATAGCAGGAAGACTGGGGCTGCTTTCTGCCTTTGTTAAGATTTTTTCTCCATTTCTTCTTTAGGGAAAATATTCTGCCCTGCCTCTTTTTAATATCCCCCAAAATATTTCATTCTCGGGGGTGGGGTGCTGACTTCCTACAGTATCCTTAGTCTATATCAGTGGTGGCGAACCTATGGCACAGGTGCCAGAGGCGGCACTCAGAGCCCTCTCTGTGGGTACGCACAGCATCACCCCAGTCCTAGGCCTTCAGCTGGGTTTTATAAAACCTTTTCGCTTTAGGCCTCTGCCACCATGTGAAAAAAAAAGGTTCAATCAATCAGTCAATTTCAACTTCTCACAGAGAAAAAAAAGATCTTGCAAAGTTGGAATTGATTGATTGAACTTTTTAGTCCCATCCAGTCTGCCGTTACCACATAGCCACGCCCAGGCAATGGGCCACACCCACCCGGCACCCGACGATGCATAAGTGGTTTGGGGTTGCAGTTTGGGCACTCGGTCTCTAAAAGGTTCACCATTACTGGTCTATATTTTAAAGCATTTACTTGCAGTGTGTTCTCTGCTACTCAGTACACCAAGCAGCATCTAAATAGTTGGCTTCTTGTTCCATCTGAACCATCACAACTTTTACGTCGCAAGCATCTCTTACCAGTATTTCTGCTCACGTTCAAATGTGCAGGAGCCAAGATCTCCGTAATATCTGGATGTTTTTTGTGTGGCTTGCTGTTCAGATGTTAAATTCACTCCACATTTTTTTTAAAATTTGATTTAGGAACACCCCAGGCCAGAATACGAAACCAGATTATTACAGAAGAAAGACAGAACTGAAAATACCAAAATCGTGAGTCAGGATGAGGTAGGACACCGAAGTTTCTGTGATCCTTTTAATTCCTGTTTTAGGTTTTTATGAGGGCTGCACGCTGTAATAAATATTGTGTAGTAGGCGTATCTAACATCTATTCGACTCGCTTTTTACTAATAGGTTTTAATCAAATAAATGTGAACGGGTGAAGAGTTAAAAGAACGATTGTCTTTGGGGCTATTGCAATTCCGAAGTTCTGGTAACTGTGACATTTCTAATTTATATATTCCTTCCCTTTTAAAAGAAAAAAAAACCATTGAATTTTCAACATGATGGATATTCACATACATTTTAAGTTAATTGACTGATCGATACCCAAGGGAAGTGGTTGATCAGTTAAAGCAGAAATTCTATATAAACTGTCATAGGATTGGAGTGAGCGATCTTTGAGAATTTAGTCTGGTTCACAGTTTTGACTGCCCTAATTCATATTTCTCGTCCTCAACGATTATTCTCCATACTTTATGATACATTTATAGGCAGCCCTCCACTTACGACTACCACGGAGCCCAAAATTTTGGTTGCTAAGCCAGAAAAGTGTTAAGTGAGTTTTGCAGCAAGATCAGTGGTGGGATTCAGCTGGTTCGCATCGGTTTGGTAGAACTGGTAGCTAAATTTTGCTGAATTTAGAGAACTGACTGAATGCACACTGCTTCTGGAACTCCATTCCAGGCCTCAAAGGCCTGGAGGAGGCCTTCCAGGCCTAGAACGGTCTGCCGGAAATGCGTGGATGCCACTTCCAGAAGCCCATTCTAGGCCTCAGAGGCCCAGGCCTGCAACCAATAAGAGAACCAGTTGTTCAGGTATTTGAATCCCACCACTCAGCAGGATGGACAATGATGGGTGGATCTCATTGTGCTCTTTTAGGACACAATGATCTACTTGAGTTACCGGTAGGTTTTGAGTAGGGGACACGATGGCTCAGTGGTTAAAAGACGCTGAGCTTGTTAGCTGGAAAGCTGACAGCCCGTGTTCAAGACCTGAGCGCTGCATGATGGGGTGAGCTCCTGTTCCTCGCTCCAGCTCCTGCCCACCTGGCAGTTTGAAAGCCTGCAATTGCGAGTAGATAAATAGGTACCACTTCGGTGGGAAGGTAACGGCGTACTGTGCTTCTTGGTATATAGTAATGCTGGCCACATGACTATGGAAGCATCTTCAGACAATGCCGGTTCCCTTGGCTAAGAAGTGGAGATGAGCACTTCCCACCAGGCTCAACTGGAACCGGGAAAACTTTACCTTTATCTAGATCAGCGGTTCTCAACCTGTGGGTCGGGACCCCATTTAGGGTCGAACGACATTTCACGGGGGTCGCCAAACAATGCCGTCCGCCATTTTTTTCCCCTTTTCCTTAGCTGTGCTCCTCCCTTTTATTCTATTGGCTTTTGAAAGCCAATAGAATAGACTCTCTTGAATAGAGTCTAATTCTATTGGCTTTCAAAAGCTAATAGGAATTGTCCAGGCTGTCTCTGCCCTGCTAAGCCCGCCAAAAGTCCCATTCTGCAAATGGTGCTGCATCAGTTGAGTAGTCCTCGACTTACGACCGGTTAAGTAGTCCTCGACTTACGACCAGTTGGGAGTCGCGGCATTAAAAAGGTTGAGAACCACTGATCTAGATCCTGAGTGCTGTTACTGACTATAACGCCCTTCATGGATAGGGCCTTATTATCTAAGGGACAATCTGTCTTTTGTAATTTCAGCCCACACTATACTATTGGGCAGTCAAGAGTGAAAATTTGGCAGCTACGTGCCTCTCTGTTTTCATCTTTCCATTAGAATAAATGGGGGGGAAGTGTTTTTTTGAATGGGTTAGTTAGAGAAATGAAACCTCTCCAGTTCTACGGAAGCTTGCTGAAAGTCGGCCGTAGGGAAAGCTTTCAAGGACGTTCTACCAGGTGTGAAGACGATAGCGGATGGTTCCGGTCCCAAAGAGAACACGTTTACATGAACTACGTGGACATCTGGGGATTTTGGCTGAGAAAGTCATAGTTATATGCTAAGGTCTGATGCCTTGGGATTTTAGAGTTTTAGAGTTAGTTTTGCCTCGCCTTTACCGGACCATGGATTCAATAATCGGTAAGCTTTTCAGAAAATAAAAAATAACGGACTTTTATTCGGAGACTTGAGCTGGAAGTTGACACGGGCAGAGGTGACCTACATCAAATCCCTTCCATTCTAGGGACTATGTGCACTCTCTGTTTTAACTCCTGTCCTCTGGGTCAACTTACCCCTAACATCCCTATGGCCTTGATTCTGACCATGTTTAAAAGACCCATGAAAACTTGGCTCTTCTCCCAGTCCTCAGGTCAGACTTGGGTGAATATCTTAGCCCTGGGGAACTAAAAAGCCTGGGAAAAAGAATCAGAATACCGGGGCCTTGACCCCATTCTCAGTGAAGGTTTGGGACAGGATTCTGTTAATAGACCTTACATAATTGACTAGCATTTCTGGAATTCCTGCGGTGTCTATTTCTTGACTGGGCCTTTTTGGAAAGCTGATGCCACTATCCTTCTTTCAAGCAAATTTTAAGATCCTGAGGGGGGGGGTTTAAACTATATTTCAAAGACACCCAAAGACAAGAGGAGAAACAATGGATGACCACTAACCAAGGAGAGAAGCAACCTGGAACTAAGTAGAAATGTCCTAATGGTGAGAGCAATCAATCAGTGGAAGAGCTTGCCTTCAGAATTTGTGGGTGCTCCATCACTGGAGGTTTTTAAAAAGAGACTGGACAACCATTTGTCTGAAATGGTTTAGGGTCTCCTGCTTGAGTAGGGGGTTGGACTAGAAGACCTCCAAGGTCCCTTCCATGTCTATTATCCTATGTTCTAACTCAGCTGGAACAGAACAGCAGCCACTCTGAACCTCGAAGGCCCATAAATTCCATCCTAAGCAAAACAAAATGAGAGAAATTTGGAGACAGCCGTGCATCTGATCAGCATCAGTAGAAGCTTCGAGTTCCACCACAACTAACAAACTATCTCGGTTTAGGAAACGCTCACCGTGTCCCCCAGTCTTTCGTGAAGTTCACTTGGTAAAATGTCACAGTTTGGAAGGTATGAATTAAACTAGCGGAAGAAGTTTGACAGAGGTCAAACCGGTTTCAGAGAAAATCAAGGAGGGTGTACCAAATCTGTGGCATAACGAGTTACAAATATAACGCAGTGGAGGAACGGAGGGCCATACTAAGGAAGAACTGGGATTGATTCCCCAGGAAGGAGTTTTCACCATAAAAGGCAAGGAAAGTACAGCAGATCAAAAACTTATAGAGCGTTACATTATCTTTGCTAGTGCTCAGACTGCCACGGTGCGTTAAAAATATACAGATTGCAATATGGCTGTGATGCATCTTTGGCAGATGTTCTCAGGAAGTAGATTAGTCTACTTTCTCTAGAAGATTTTTCTCTTTTTGAGAAACATATTTCTTTATTTAACCAAGTGACATAGCTGCCCATCAACCCAAGAAACGTCCAACTCAGATGTCTGTTGGTATCTATCTATCTATCTATCTATCTATCTATCTATCTATCTATCTATCTATCTATCTATCTTGTCTATACTCTAACATCTCTATGAATCTATGTGTGTCTGTCTATCTATCTATCTATGCTATTGCTATATCAACTATCATCTATCTATCTATCTATCTATCTATCTATCTATGCTATTGCTATATCAACTATCATCTATCTATCTATCTATCTATCTATCTATCTATCTATGCTATTGCTATATCAACTATCATCTATCTATCTATCTATCTATCTATCTATCTATCTATGCTATTGCTATATGAACTATCATGTATCTATCTATCTATCTATCTATCTATCTATCTATCTATCTATCTATCTATCTATCTATCTATCTATCTATCCATCTATGCCAGTGGTTCTCAACCTGTGGGTCGGGACCCCATTTGGGGTCGAACGACTATTTCACGGGGGTCGCCAAACAACGCAGTCCGCCATTCCCCCCCCCTTTTCCTTAGCTGTGCTACTCCCTTTTATTCTATTGGCTTTTGAAAGCCAATAGAATAGACTCTCTTGAATAGACTCTAATCCTATTGGCTTTCAAAAGCCAATAGGAATTGTCCAGGCTGTCTCTGCCCTGCTGAGCCCACCAAAAGTCCCATTCTGCAAACGGTGCTGCACCAGTTGAGTAGTCCTTGACTTACGACCAGTTGAGTAGTCCTTGACTTATGACCGGTTGGGGGTCGCGGCATTAAAAAGGTTGAGAACCACTGATCTATGCTATTGCTATATCAACTATCATCTATCTATCTTCTATCTATCTACCTATCTATCTATCTATCTATCTATCTATCTATCTATCTATCTATCGTATTACTATATCAACTATCAACTATCTATCTTCTATCTATCTATCTATCTATCTATCTATCTATCTATCTATCTATGCTATTGCTATATCAACTATCATCTATATATCTATCTATCTAACTACTTACCTACTTACCTACCTACCAACCTATCATCTATCTATTATCTATCTATCTATCATCCATCCATCCATCCATCTGTCTGTCTGTCTATCTATCTGGATATGCACACATAAATACCCACTACATTATTTAAACAAATTGATAGGATTCTGAGCAGGTTTTTAGGAGCTGAATGGGGCCCTAAGTTTTCTCTTTTCAAACTCTGATTTCATATGAAAAAGGGTTGTTTTTTTTCACTTCCCACCTTTATTGTTAGCCTGATTGGGGAACTTAAATGATTCTACCTAAGACAAAAAAGAAAAAAAATGTGGTTGTAATTGGATAGATATGATATGTCCTTTGCCATTTTAGTTAGTTGCTACTCCAAACCTAGTTATATTTCTTTTGCATTTAAGGCAGAAAGATATATTTCAATCTTGCTGGAGGCTGAAATTTCATTCCCTAACAGAAATTGATATTCTGGGATAACCACAATTTGAGATTTGCAGGTTGTGGTTTTTTTGGGGGGGAGTCTTGAACTGCGGGGTGAAATGATACCTCAGATAAGCTTATTTTTTGTTAGTCTTTTAGGACCACAAGAAGAATTTGCATTGTCCATAACTACTGAAGGGCAGATAATCAGTTTACATATCTTTTGACTATACCATTGCATCCGGGTTTGGTAACGGCCCCTCAAATGCCTTTTGATAATCCTAGACCTACATTTTCTTTTTAGAGGTGGAATTAACTGCATGTTTCTTTGTAATCAGAGTCATCTATGTAAAACAGGGGATCCTGTGGCATTTAATGACAGCATTTTAGCTATTGCAATACAGTTAAAGTGAATAACAGGTTTTGTTATTACGATAATGAACTTCGTGTTGCTGTAAATATTTTATCTGTTATCTTGAATGTAGGAAAAGAAAGCCAGTACAAAAAGGTGATTTTTGGGGGGGGGGTGATTTATCACCAGAATAGGGCCCTAAAGGTGCTAACATTTCAGAAGAATATCTTTTGCTAAAATTGGAGAGCTGAAACATTGATCGTGAACCCCCTGAGGTGAAGCTGCAGAACAAACCATTATAAATATTTATTTATTTATTTTATAATTATGTATTTATTACCCAAAGCTGGACCAAATGCAGAATAGAGGGGAACTGTGTTTCAAACCCCCAGATTCCTCAAGATCATTTAGAAATTCACTTCTACCTTCTAATTTTCATAAAGTATCTCAGTTCTAGGCTTTAGAACTATAGTTCTTTAGTTATTAAAAAATAAATTAAAAAAGTAATTAGGGGACTGGAGGCTAAATCTTATAAAGAACGGTTGCAGGAATTTGGTATGTCTACTTTAATGAAAGGAAGGACCAGGGGTGACAGGATAGCAGTCTTCCAGTATCTCAGGGGCTGCCCCAAAGAAGATGGAGTCAAGCTATTCTCCAAAGCCCCTGAAGGCAGGACAAGAAGCAATGGAAGGAAACTAACCAAAGAGAGAAGCAACCTGGAACTAAGGAGAAACTTCCTGACAGTGAGAACAATTAACCAGTGGAACAACCTGCCTCCAGAAGTTGTGGATGCTCCAACACTGGAAGTTTTTAAGAAGAGACTGGACAGCCATTTGTCTGAAATGATATAGGGTTTCCTACCTGAGCAGGGGGTTGGACTAGATGACCTCAAGGTCCCTTCCAACTCTGTTATTCTGTTATAAAAATAACACCGGAGAGTTCTGAGTCCAACATCAATTCTTGACCCTTGACATTACACGTATTTTCAGTTTGCTGATCCAGGCGTGGATTCACCAAATAGGCCATCCAGCCCATAATTTTGCTAGACTTTGCTCAAATCAAGAAATATTATGCCCTCAGCATTCTCACAATGTACTCTTGGTTGTCCAATCTAAAAAAAAAAAAAAATGAAATGAGATTGATCTGACATGTGCATGCCGAGGAATAATTTGAGTGATTTAATTGCAGCGTTTCCAGATCAATAGCTGTACGATGTTGCTTGGAATATTCTGATCCATTAAGGTCAGACTGGCTGATTTGTGCTTTTCCAGGCCTTCCTTCCTGACCTTTTTAAAGTTAAGGGATAAACTGACCCCCGTCATAGTCATCCGTCCCATTACCCTTTCTCCGTGGGCTCTCCAAGCTAATAGATTAAAAGTTGGTTTTTTTTCATGACCCCAGGATGCAAATCACCTTGCCTTGAAGATTTGAACTCGTTGAACAGAATGAGGCATTCCCAGATCATTTATTAACCTCAGGATAAAATTCTATCCCTCCTTCTTCCCTTTTTTTTTTTTTTTTTTTTTTTTTATTAAAAGTTTTATAAATTTTACAAAAAAGAAAAAAAAATACAAAACAAGAGACAACATATACAAAAAAGATAAAACTAAACAATACATATAAAAAAAAAACCCCCCACCCCTCCCAAAAACCCCCCCCCTCCCTTCCCCCCCCCTGAGCTTCCCAGAGCAGAATATAGGCTTAAGAAATAAAAATAAAAATTAAATTAAGAACTTTATATTTATATATATATAAAGATTATCTATAATATATATGAAAATAAAACTTATGAAAAAACTATATAATATTTTTGTATACCCAATCTAAATTGTATAAATTTTATCCATTTATCCCAAACAGCAAGAAACTTCTCTTGCGTTTGTTGCTTTAAGAAAGCCGAAATCTTTGCCATTTCCGCCAGATAAGCTACTTTAAGAAACCATTCCTGCAATGTAGGCAAAGATTCCTTCTTCCAATATTGTCCTACTAACAGCCTAGCGGCTGTAATCAAATTTAACATCAATACAACCTCCTTTGTATCACAATCTGTAACAATACCTAACAAAAATAATTGCGGAGTAAATTTTACCCTCCTTCTAAAAATTCTCTGGATATTCCACCATACTTTGATCCAAAATGCTTTTATCTCTCTGCATGACCACCAAATATGATAATAGGAAGCCTCCTTATAACCACATCTCCAACATTTGGGTTGCACGTCAGGGTACATATAAGACATTTTTTGTGGATCAAGGTGCCATCTATAAAACATTTTATAAAAATTCTCCCTTAAGTTCTGTGCTTGTGTAAATTTGACATTTCTCACCCAAATATTTTCCCAGGTGTCCAATGAAACTGGCTCACCAAAATTCTGCGCCCATCTTATCATACAATCTTTAATTAGTTCCGTTTCTGAATCCAATTCAACTAAAACCGCATAAATTCTCTTAATGTGGGTTTGTCTTGAATCCTTCACTTGCTTGATAAGATTTTCATCTTCTCTAAGAAAACCCACCTTACAATCCATCTTCCATCTGTCTAATAATTGCCTATATTGGAACCAAGAATAAATAAAGTTTTCTTGTGCTAACTCTTCCCGTGATTTTAATTGCCAGTTTTGTCCATCCCATTTAAGTAACTGTCTGTAAGACACCATATCCATTTTAACCCCTCTTTTTATTGCTTCTATCGCATGCCAAGGTATAGCCCATAATGGTACTTTAAAATCACTTTTATAATATTTTCTCCAAATCCTAAATAAAGAAATTCTTAAAATATGAGATTTAAAAGCCCAATCCATTTTTTTATTGAATATTAAATAGGCATGCCACCCATAAAGTAAATCCCATCCCTCTAGATAAAGTATCTCAGAATTTGTCAAATTTACCCAATCACTGATTAGTGTTAAAACCACCGCATCATAATATAATTTCAAATTTGGTACCTTAAGTCCACCCCTCTCACGGAAGTCTTGCATAATTTTAAACTTAACCCTTGGCTTTTTCCCTGCCCAGATAAATTTATTAAGACCCTTCTGCCACTCATTTAAATTAATCTCATTTTTCAAAATTGGTAACATTTGAAACAGAAAAAGAAATTTGGGTAAAATATTCATTTTTATCACTGCAATTCTTCCCATGAGGGATAATTGCAACTTTTCCCAGTCCTTCAAGTCCTTCTGTACCCTGACCCACAACCTTTCATAATTATTTTTAAATAATTTTACATTAGAAACAGACAACATCACCCCCAAATATTTTACCTTATTAACAATCTCAAAACCCGTCAGGTTAGTCAAAATCTGCTTCTCCTGACTAGACATATTTTTAGGTAAAATTTTGGTCTTATTTACATTAATCTTAAAACCCCTTCCCTTTATGATGGTCTAAAGCAGGGGTCTTCAAACTTGGCCCTTTTATGACGCGTGAACTTCAACTCCCAGAATTCCTCAGTCGGTGTGCCTGGCTGAGGAATTCTGGGAGGGGTCTTCAAACTTGGTTCTTTTATGATGTGTGGACTTCAACTCCCAGAATTCCTCAGCCGGTGTGCCTGGCTGAGAAATTCTGGGAGGGGTCTTCAAACTCTGCCCTTTTATGACTTGTGGACTTCAACTCCCAGGCACGCTGGCTGAGGAATTCTGGGAGTTGAAGTCCACCAGTCATAAAAGAATCAAGGTTCCCCACCCCTGAGCTAGACAGTCATTTGTCTGAGATGGTAGACGTTCTCCTGCTTGAGTACGGGGCTGGACTAGAAGACCTCCAAGGTCCCTTCCAGCTCTATTCTGTTCTAACTTTTAATGAGGTCATGTTTTCTGTCTTCTTGGGATTGTCTGCAGTTGCGTGACGGAGGATGTGAGCTAGTTTGATCAGTGAGCGAGAGCGTCATCGGTTCTGTTATTCTGAGTTCACCGCTCTGATGTTTTATATTTTAGTACAGGTTTTTTTATATATTGTTTCTGTGAATTTTGTACACTAAGCTGCATTTCGCTATGCCAGGCAAAATAAATAAATAAATCATCTGAGTTTGATTTAGCCAGAAATCAGAACCTCAATCTAAGGACTTTTCAAAAAGAAAGCAAAGCTGTAATTAGTTATTTTATTTTGCAAAATCTCATCTTTGTCCCTACCGTGAGACCTCAAACAGGGATACATGCTGTTCCTCTTGGGCCATCTGTAAACATGTTGCGTGCATCTAAACCTAGCACACGCTGCCAAGGGTGTGGAGGGATTATCATTACTGTGTTTTTTTACATTCAGAAAATGGGAGTTTGGGCACTTGGGATTATAATCAGGAATAACTGCCAAGGAGGAAAATATGAAGCCAGTTGGATCTGATGGTCAAAAAGAGGAATGAAGAGATAGGAAAAGAATAGGCATCTTCCATGACAAATAATAATAATAATAATAATAATAATAATAATAATAATAATAATAATAATAATATGATGGTAATAATATGATGGTGATGATGATGATGAAGAAGAAGAAGAAGTTGGAAGGGACCTTGGAGGTCTTCTAGTCCAACCCCCTGCTCAAGCAGGAAATCCTATGCCATTTCAGATAAATGGCTGTCCAGTCTCTTCTTAAAAACTTCCAGTATAGGAGCATTCACAACTTCTGGAGGCAGGTTGTTCCACTGATTAATTGTTCTCACTGTCAGGAAGTTTCTCCTTAGTTCCAGGTTGCTTCTCTCTTTGGTTAGTTTCCTTCCATTGCTTCTTGTCCTGCCTTCTGGGGCTTTGGAGAATAGCTTGACTCCCTCTTCTTTGGGGCAGCCCCTGAGATACTGGAACACTGCTAGGGCTAGTCCTGTCTAATGGAAAGAACACTCATCAAATCTTACTGGAAATATATATATATAATCTGACAGTGAGGACAATTAACCAGTGGAACAGCTTGCCTCCAGAAATCATGGGCACTCCATCACTGGAGGTTTTTAAGAAGAGACTAGACAGTCACTTGTCTGAGACAGCATAGGTTCTCCTGCTTGAGCAGGGGGCTGGACTAGAAGACCTCTAAGGTCCCTTCCAGCTCTATTCTATTCTATTCTATTCTATTCTATTCTATTCTATTCCATTCCATTCCATTCTATTCTATTCTATTCTATTGTATTCTATTCTATTCTATTCCATTCCATTCTATTCCAGTCTAGAGAAAGGGCTGTGATTGCGAGAGAACATTTGTTTCTAGTTTCTCTGGGATGTGTTGCTTTCTTCTTTCGATGGCATTTCTTTAACAACATTCCTAATGGTTCAGAACAATTCCAGCCTGTCTTTTGTTGACTGGAAACTCTTGATTATGAATTTTACAAAACTCAATTTATTCATTTGTTAAGGCCTGGTCCTTGACATACTCTATCCCGTGCCAAGGCGTGCTGTAATTTTTAATTGCTTTACTGGAAAATCCGTTGTTGAGAGAGGTTTTTCTCCCTTGTCTAAACCCAAGGAACAAGGAGAAAGAAATTCTCCAAATACAACACGGGGTGGCAGTGCAACAAGGAAGCAACAAATTGGACCCGCAGCAAGATGCACCTTGGAGACTTACAGCGACAACTAGTTTGAGAAAGTGTTTTGGGGTGCCAAAAACCCAAAGGAAGGGTGGGGTGCAAGCCGGAAAGTAATTCTGTTCTAGAAAGGTTTGAACATGTTCGTCCCATTAATTCAGTTCCATTTCTGCATCTGTTTATGATTTTTTTTCTTCTTAGAAACCCATAGGAAACTTTGCATCCCTTTTTTTTCCATTTTTATACTCAACTTTCCTTTGCACTCTCACAGTCGTAGGCAATTTTTTCTAATGAATGTGTTTCCCCCCCCTTACGGGGAAACTGCATCACAAAAAAAAAAAATGGGAAAGGAAGCGTAAAATTAGGTCAACCTCATATTAAAATGCAAGCCAAATGAATTTCTGCTTGATCTCTTTGGGTGAGACAAGAGAGAGGAAAAGAGGCAAGCTTCCTTTCGCGGGTGAAGAAGCTGAGGACCTCAGCAGAATCATCATATCTGTACTAATGGGCTTAATATTTTAAATATTGAGCAAACCAGCTGTTGCTACTGTTATTAATAGCTGCGAAAAGGGAAATAAGGACTCAAAATCCAGCTTTACGGAACCCAGTTCTGGAAACACAGTGAAAACCAGGTCAGCTGCAACTTCACTAACCAAAGATGCTAAATTTTAAAGCATCCTGTATAATAGAAAGAAACAATGGTTGGAAACTGACCAAAGAGAGAAGCAACCAGGAAATAAGGGGAAACTTCCTGGCAGTGAGGATAATTAACTAGTGGAACAGCTCGCCACCAGAAATCGTGGGCGCTCCATCACTGGAGGTTTTTAAGAAGAGACTGGACGGTCACCTCTCGGAGATAGTGTAGGTTCTCCTGCTTGAGCAGGGGGCTGGACTAGAAGACCTCCAAGGTCCCTTCCAGCTCTATTGTGTTCTGTTGTGTTCTGTTGTGTTCTGTTCTGTTCCGTTCTGTTCCATTCCATTCTATTCTTCATTCTATTATTCTATTCTATTCTATTCTATTCTATTCTATTCTATTCTATTCTATTCTATTCTATTCTATTCTATTCTTCCATTCCATATTCCATCCCATCCCATCCCATCGTATCCTATCCTATTCTATTCTTCCATTCCATTACATTACATTCTATCATTATTATTCTATTCTATTCTATTCTATTCTATTCTATTCTATTCTATTCTATTCTATTCTATTCTATTCTATTCTTCCATTCCATATTCCATCCCATCCCATCCCATCGTATCCTATCCTATTCTATTCTTCCATTCCATTACATTACATTCTATCATTCCATATATTCTATTCTATTCTATTCTATTCTATTCTATTCTATTCTATTCTATTCTATTCTATTCTATTCTATTCTATTCTATTCTATTTTCTATATTCTGTTCTATTTATTCTATATTCTATTCTATTTTATTCTATTCTATTCTATTCCCCTGCCCTGTCCTGCCCTGCCTTGCTCTACTCTACTCTACTCTACTCCACTCTTCTCTGCTCTCCTCTGCTCTACTCCTCAAACTCAGTATAAATACCGCTTGACGTATATCACTTGAAGGCATTTCTCTAGAATACGTACCTTTTCTTGTAAATGTTTCCAGAGCCCACTGGTTATAAAATAGCTTTCTGACTTCTGACCTTCAAAAAATCAGTCCCACAATGATCAATTCTATGATTACTTGCCATTTTTTTAAAAAACAAAGTCTACCCCAACCCCAACCTCAAAGCAATGGCCGCAAACTTCTTGATAGTATTTTCCTAGCCTGCTGCTCATCTTGAGGCAAAATGGAAACATCCTTTAGTAGGGTGACAATGAAATGTTGGCAAAACATACTATTTCAGTGACATTTGCATGACTTTTCATTCGGACATGAAAGCAGAGGGGGAAAAAAAAGAGTATTCATTCCGTGAATCCTGACAAATGAAGGATGTCTTGTGTCCAGCAAGGAGGCTGAGTAAGGAAGAAGACATCACTGGGGTTATGTAGTAAAGGTCACTTTTTTAAAAAAAGAAAAAGCCTGGAGCTGTTTGTGAATCCAAAATGAATTGATTTTTTTTCTCCTCCCTGGTTGTGTTCATTTCAATGCCAGATCTGGCTGGCCTTCTGTGTTGTTTTCACGATGGCGAATCTGACGATTGGGGATTATTTCAGAAGGAGTGTCCTTGCAGCACAGTTCTGTCAGTCTCCATTGATGGGGCGCCCACGATTTCTGGTGGCAAGCTGTTCCACTGGTTGATTGTCCTCACTGTCAGGAAGTTTCTCCTTCATTCCAGGTTGCTTCTCTCCTTGATCGGTTTCCAACCATTGTTTCTCGCCCTTCCCTCCGGTGCTTTGGTGAATAACGTGACCCCCTCTTCCTTGTGGCAGCCCCTCAGATACTGCAACACTGCTATCATGTCTCCCCTATTTCTTCTTTTCTTTAGACTGGCCAAACCCAAGTCCCGCAGCCGTTCTTCACATGTTTTAGTCCAGTGGTTCTCAACCTGTGGGTCGGGACCCCATTTGGGGTCGAACCACCATTTCACGGGGGTCGCCAAACAACGCAGTCCGCCATTTTTTTCCCCCTTTTCCTTAGCTGTGCTACTCCCTTTTATTCTATTGGCTTTTGAAAGCCAATAGAAGAGACTCTCTTGAATAGAATCTAATTCTATTGGTTTTCAAAAGCCAATAGGAACTGTCCAGGCTGTCTCTGCCCTGCTGAGCCCGCCAAAAGTCCCATTCTGCAAACGGTGCTGCACCAGTTGAGTAGTCCTCGACTTACGACCGGTTGAGTAGTCCTCGACTTACGACCGGTTGGGGGTCACGGCATTAAAAAGGTTGAAAACCACTGTTTTAGTCCATCCAGCAACAGATTGCCTCCCATCTCCACAATGCTTTCCATTTCGCATCCCAGGTGCTGTTTGACAGATTCCACCCATGAGCATGTGTATGCATCACCAGCCTGGCCTTAAAAGTCAGCAATCAAACCAGGCACCACATCTTAAAACTTGGGGACTCAGCTCATAAAAGTTCTGAGGCTTTTTTTCCCCCCTTCCCTTTCTGCTGAACAATATCCGATTTATTAAAGGCAATAGGAATAAAGTACCAAAAAAAAAAAAAAAATGGGGAAGAAAGAGCGTGACACAAATCTGAAAAAAAAAAAACCCTTATTTTTTCCCCCGCCTTTTTTTTTCTTGTTTTAAAGATGAGAATCCCAATTAATCCCAGAGGACCTTGGTGCAGGATGAAAGATATACGCATAAGTGATTTGAAAGGAGGGAGACCTTGAATGTATGGAATTCTTGTAAATTCCGACTTGCTTTGTTTTCTTTCCAGGTACTGAACATTTGCCTAATGCCTTTTCCCTTCTGAAAAGCTGTCTGATAGGCCTCCTCAAAACTCTTGTTTAGAATAGAATAACAGAGTTGGAAGGGAGCTCGGAGGTCATCTAGTCCAACCCCCTGCTCAGGCAGGAAACCCTATATCATTTCAGACAAATGGCTGTCCAGTCTCTTCTTAAAACCTTCCAGTGTTGGAACATTCACAGCTTCTGGAGGCAGGTTGCTCCACTGGTTAATTGTTCTGATTGTCAGGAAATTTCTCCTTAGTTCTAGGTTGCTTCTCTCCTTGATCAGTTTCCATCCGTTGCTTCTTGTCTTATTTCTGGTGCTTTGGAGAATAGCTTGACTGCCTCCTCTTTGGGGCAGCCCCTGAGATATTGGGACACTGCTATTGTGTCCCCACTGGTCCTTCTCTTCATTAAACTAGGCTTGCCCAATTCCAGCAACTGTTCTTTGTATGTTTTAGCCTCCCAAGTTCTTAAAATAAAAGATGAAACTCGACGATGGGGAAACACTCGTAGAACCGTGTTTTCTTTTTTCTATTCACATTTGAATGGTATTAAATCTTCCTCTGCCTCAAGCATTAAATGAAGGGCATATTGTACTATTAATGAAAACCTTATTCAAGTGTAGCTGCAAATGTGCTTTTAATGTTGATGACATCACCATCATTG
Organism: Crotalus tigris; assembly: GCF_016545835.1. Taxonomy (NCBI): domain Eukaryota; kingdom Metazoa; phylum Chordata; class Lepidosauria; order Squamata; family Viperidae; genus Crotalus; species Crotalus tigris. Next base: position 124,356 of record NW_024098566.1, on the reverse strand, counting down.
CAAAGTGCTCTCTCTCTCTTTCCCTCTTTCTTTCTTTCTCTCTCTCTCTCTTTCTCTCTCTCTCTCTCTCTCTCTTTTTTTGAAGAGCAGTTTGTGAATAAAATATTGCTGGGTGCTTAAGATCCTCAGCAGAGTTCCCTCCACAGGTTAATGGTCCCTCTTGGCGATGTCTTATGTAACTCCTAATGACATCGGAAATTGAAAAGAGGCATTTAAGATGAATGCTGTTAACCCGGAGCTCCTGCTAGGTAGAAAAAAAAGATTGAATGCTGCAGTTGGAGGAAATTGAAAGCCTGCAACTCAACTCAGAGAGAGAGAGGAAGAGAGAGAGAGAGAGAGAGAGGGAGAGAAAGAAAGGAAGGAAGGGAAGGAAGGAAGGAAGGAAGGAAGGAAGGAAGGAAGGAAGGAAGGAAAAGAAAGAAGGAAGGAAGGAAGGAAGGAAGGAAGGAAGGAAGGAAGGAAGGAAGGAAAGAAAGAAAGAAAGAAAGAGAGAGAGAGAGAGAGAGAGAGAAAGAGAGAGAGAGAGAGAAAGAAAGAAAGAAAGAAAGAAAGAGAGAGAGAGAGAGAGAAAGAAAGAAAGAAAGAAAGAAAGAAAGAAAGAAAGAAAGAAAGAAAGAAAGAAAGAAAGAAAGAAAGAAAGAAAGAGAAATGGTATTGCTTCAACATGTGATACAAAGTGGCCTCTTAGGACTTTTACAGCCACTTGTGTGCTGTGCTGGGTGAATTCACTTCTGATGAGCTCTTTCGAAATACCGTTTCAGCTGAGAACATGTAGGCATCTTCCACAACAAATAATGATGATGATGATGATGATGATGATGATGATGAGAGGGACCTTGGAGATCATCTAGTCCAACCCCCTGCTCAGGCAGGAAACCTTACACCGTTTCAGACAAATGGCTGTCCAGTCTCTTCTTAAAAACCTCCAGTGTTGGAGCATTCACCGCTTCTGGAGGCAGGTTGCTCCACTGGTTAATTGTTCTCACTGTCAGGAAATTCCTCCTTAGTTCCAGATTGCTTCTCTCCTTGATTAGTTTCCACCAGTTGCTTCTTGTCCTGCCTTCAGGTGCTTTGGAGAATAGCTTGACTCCCTCTTCTTTGGGGCAGCCCCTGAGGTACTGGAAGGCTGCTATCATGTCCCCCCTTGTAGAGGTGGCCATCAGACAGAACCCTTGAGGCCACTTGAAGGTTTATCTGTATCCTCAGGGTCACCTGACTGGTGCAAATGGGCGTGGAGCCTTCTTTCAACTGTTATCTGTCGACACAGATGAGCCTCCAGGTGGCCTCAATGACTCTCTAAAAGAAGGCAAATGACCAGCTGTCTAGGTCAAAATTGAACAGCCCTCTCTCAACAGAGGGGGAAGGATACAACGTCATCTATCTCCAGTCTGCAACACCGTCCTTTCAGCAGTTCCAAGAAGGCTCCACGCCCATTTGCACCACTCAGGTGACCTTCAGGACACAGGAAAACCTCCAAGTGGCCTCAACGACTCTCTAAAAGGAGGCAACTGACCAGTTTTTCTGCAAGGAGTATAAATCCTTCCATTCCCCACCATCCAGTCAGAGCTGAAGAAGCTTCTTGGATGAGAAGGGAAATGTCTTCAAAGCAAAACAAGACAGTCCAGTTGCCTCTTGGAAAAGGCACCTTTGGGATGACACCTCTTGGAGTTCTTGAAAGTTCTCCCTGAGTTCTTGAGCTCTGTAGCTGGAGTGCTGGTACTAACCCAGGCTATGATCTGCTTTCTTTTTTTGTTTCCTTTTTTTTTTTTTTTTGCATTCCTCTAGTAACATCTCATTAGCAAAAACAAAAAACAAAAAACCAAACACCTGGAAGGAGATGAGGTCCCTGGTATAGCAGGAGAGCAAGTCCTTTCCCAGGCCGGGGGCTACACATCAACTCTGATGGGAATTCCTGCTGGCAGAAAGAAGTCAAAAACAGAATGTGCCAGCTCCAAGAAACTGTTAGTTTCCCAGAATGAAACGGCAGAGGCCAATTCCCACGAAACAGTAACTTTTCACCTTTTTCCTGGGAATTGCTGTGATGGTCCATGAAACCCTCTGCCAATCAAACGGTATTCATATCGTAGGACAGGAATCCACAGCAAATCTCTGCTCAAAATTAGCAGGGGCTGCAAATGAGCAGATGCCACCGTCCCAATCCTGCAAAAACGTGCAACCGATCCTCTACTGGTAGTTCTCGACTTACGACGGCAATTGAGCCCAACATTTATCTTGTTAAGTGAGCTTTGGCCCATTTTACGGCCTTGTTAGCCGCAGGCATCGTTGTAGCTTGTTAAGTTAGTAACCTGGTTGCTAAGCCGTTGACTTGGCTTGTCCAAAAGTCACAAATGGTGATCACAGGTCCGCAGGTCCCCATAACCGTCACATGTGTGAATCAGTTGCCAAGCATCCGAATTCTGATCACATGACCGCAGGGTCAGGTGCAAAGGTCGTAAGTGTGGAAAATGGACGTAGGTCGCTTTTTTTCAGGGCTGTTGTAAGTTTGAATGGTCACGAAAGAAAATGTTGTAAGGCAAGGGCTGCCTGTATCAGCGCGGTGTGTGGAAGTATGCAGTTTCAGCCATGCTGTCTTGTTGTGGGATGAGGCTGAGCATGTCTGGACTGGTTGCCTCTTGCCACCTCTGTCAGCAAAGAGGAAAGACAACGTGCCTGTCCCACCACCAGGGCTTTCCTGTTTCCGTAAACCGGTCCTGGAATCCAAAGAAGGAATGCAGCACGAGTGTCCAAACAATTATTATTTACAAAACTTGTGGGTTTGAGCATGTCAACGGCAAAGGAGCAGAGCCATATGTTAAGTCCCAGCACAGGAAATTTATCACTCAAGCCCATACTAGGGGGTGACATGACAGCAGCCTTCCAGTATCTCAGGGGCTGCCTCAAAGAAGAGGGAGTCAAGCTATTCTCCAAAGTGCCTGAAGGCAGGACAAGAAGCAACGGATGGAAACTGAACAAGGAGAGAAGCAACCTAGAACTAAGGAGGAATGAAATGAAATGAAATTATATTTTCAAACGGGGGATAATTTTTATAAATGGCTAGAAAAGCGGAATAGAGTAGAAATGAAAGTTGTGTTACTATTAAGGCTAAATAGGTGAACCCAGACAGCACGTTGTTTATTAAGCAGTAAAGATTTGTAACTATAAAAACTTAATAATGTATTATTTAAAAAAAAATTGGGGCCCCGCACTGCTTTGTAGTTGCCTGGATTAATAATTAAAGAATCCAAATCCAGGGAAATTTGTATGAGGGCAAGGCAGCGTAATTTGAACTGCCTCCTCCCCGTGTCTCCGTGGGGAATAGAACATTCTCAGACTGAGTGGAATCCCGAATCCAATTCCGGCCTTCCACCCTCAGTGCCATGCTGAATCTCCCTGTTTCCAAAATTTGGAACAAATAGTTCGTTTTTCTTTACACAAACAAACAACGTGCTGTTTCTCGGGTCTTCCAGAATTTGATCCAGTTCATCTGCGGCGAGCAAAATATTATGAAATAATAAGCGTTCAAGAACAACACATATTTTCCTCATAACCGTAATGAGGAGGATGCGCATTTCAGGAAAATCAATTTAAAAGTTTCCAGATGCCCTATTTGTACAGTTAATTAGACACCGATCAAATTAGATTAGCGCGGAGGTCCCTTCGGCGGGGAGAGACCTCTGGTACTCTTCAAGCAAGCTTTGGGAGGAACATGACTTTGACCTAATGTACATGTCTTGTTCTTGATGCTCAGGAGGGCGACTGTAAAAATGGGGTGTCCTCAACGTCACCTGAGTGGTGCAAATGGGTGTGGAGCCTTCTGGAACTGTGGAAAGGATGTGTTGTATACTGTAGATAGAGGATGTCGTATCCTTCCCCCTCTGTTGAGAGAGGACTGTTTAATTACGACATCCTCTACCTCCAGTGCACAACACAGTCCTTTCCACAGTTCCAAGAGGGCTCCACACCCATTTGCACACCTACTCAGAAGACCCTGAGGACACAGACAAACCTCCAAGAACTCTCTAAATTAAGAACGCAAATGACCAGCTGTCTGCAAGGAGTATAAGTCCTTCCTTTCCCCACCATCCAGTCAGACCTGAAGAAGCTTCTCGCATGAGAAGCGAAACATCTTCAAAGAAAAACAAGAAAGTCCAGTTGCCTCTTGAAAAAAGCACCTTTGGGACACAAATGTCGCAAAATACCTTTTTGCAGGTGCTGCTTTGGGCTGAATTACTGCTATCTTGTTTAAAAATGCTGAATTATTACCGACAGAAGAAAATATTTAGAACTGTGGGGTCTTTGGTGCTTCTGAACTTGGTGGCTTTCTTGCAGACGTTTCATTACCAAACGAGGTAACAACATCAGTGCTAGAAAGAAGTGGGGTTTGCTCTTCATTTTATATACTAGTGCAGTGGTTCTCAACCTGTGGGTCGGGACCCCATTTGGGGTCGAACGACCATTTCACGGGGGTCGCCAAACAAGGCTGTCCGCCATTTTTTCCCCTTTTCTTTGGCCACGCCCCTGGCACCCGGTGATGTATAAGTGGTTGGGGGTCACCACAATATGGGGAACTGTATTATGGGGTCGCGGCATTAGAAAGGTTGAGAACCACTGTACTAGTGGCTTGCCTTGTCAGTTTTGCTGGGAGTGTTGTTGGCGGTTCCTTGATTAATTATTACCCACGTATTATGATTCGTCGCACAGTTAACCAGATGTTCAGACTGGACTGGATTTGGCATTTTTGTCCACCTACTGAGTCTTTCCCAAGGACCTGGGATAGGCAGAGGTGGCTGTTTGATGGTGTCGCAGATATAGCCGCAGGATTTAAGCTGTTCCAAGCAAAGCTGCCTTTTGAAATTGACGGATGGTGAATGTGTCAATGCCAATGGGGTTCAAGTGGTCTCCAGTTTGCGATTGTCTCCAAGGTGCCTATTACTATTGGTCCTTCCTTTGCTTTCTTATCCTTGTATTACTGATGATTACCTAAGTATCTTTTTCGCTTATTTAGCAGAGTATAGTTTTGCAACTTCCATTTTTCAACCTTCTGTCTTGTTCCAGGAGGAAGAGGAAAAACTCACCTGGAGAGACCGCACCCCTGGCTATCTAGTGAACTGTGCTTCCATCTTGTTCATGGTAACTCTCCTTGTCTTGTTTTCCTTGAGGTCTACAGAAAACTTACACTGACATCTTCAAGTTCCCCCTTCAACTGTTCTTTCCCGCATAAATCTTCCACCCGAAGCACCCCGTGTCAGAGTGATAGACTACTTTGGCGTTACTTCCAGGCCCTGTCAGCCAAATCCCAAGTATGACACAATGTTTGGTGCAGAGTTTGACATCTGATCAATAAACTTGCTTGATAGATTGAAGTATTTGGAATGGGCCAGCGATGCCCATATTAAGTTCTTTGTGTCAACTGGTGATAATGGGTGCCTTAGATGAGATGGTTCCTGGCAGCCAATCCTATGGATGTCAGAGGAGGTGGGGGAGGGCAAAAAAAAGAAGGGAGGAGGCATGTCATGCCAACTGTGAGATCATCACACAATGGACATGAATTTTGGCAATGACTTCCCGGTATATAGTGGGCCATTGGGACTTCTACCATATGTTACGTCCTTGAAGATTGCTTGTTTGCATCCTTTTCTGCAAAGTGGACAGCGGTGAAGGATGGCAAACTGGTCCAGTAGTGAGGAATGGAGGATCTTCCCCTCAATTGTGCAATATTGACCTTCCCAAAGCCTTCTTCTTGTCTCCTGCCATGTCTAATGTAGATTTTTGATTGAGTGGTTTGACTGATTGATTCAATGACTGAATTTATGTGACCTTCCGTCTCAGATACAGGACGGGACTCTGGGTGGGTAACAATGATTGAAAACAAGATAGAAGCACGATAACAAATAAATAACATGTACAGGACCCAAGATAAAAGACCAGCCAACACAACAGTTAACAGGACCGGATCACACGCTCAACCATTCGCCTGGAGCTTAAGGCTCAGTAACAAAACGAGGTCTTCAAGGCCTTATGAAGGACCAGCTGGGCTGGGACAATTCCAGTCTTTGGAGCAATGATGTTCCACAGGGCAGGCACTTCAACGAGAAGGCCTTTTTCCTGGGTCCACCAGAGGACACTCCCTGATTGATGGGATCCAGAGCACACCTCTCCTATTGGTTCTGACAGGATGGGGAGATTCAACCATTATTGAGAAGCCTACAAATAACTCCGCCCACAACTGAGAATGGGGCGGGGCATTCCACTCTCACGGCCTCGTGCTCTGCACAATATTTCCTACCAGTAGCTGTTTTTCCTCACATCCCGTCTGCAAACATGGAGCCCTTTTTATTTCCTCTATGTCTCCCCCAGGAATGGGGGTCTTTGCTGGGTTCCAAGCAGCCCCAACTATTTCTAGAAGTCCTTATAAAAATTTAATTAATATGATCAAAAGACAATGGAGCAAAGGCTAGCCACACAACAGCTCAGCTTTACTCATGGTCTAACACAGGGGTAGGCAACCTTGGCCCTTTTATGATTCGTGGACTTCAACTCCCAGAATTCCTCAGCCAGCATGGCTCAGCTTGGAAACCTCTCCCTCTCCCCTCAGCGTGGCTGGCTCAGGAATTCTGGGAGTTGAAGTCCACAAGTCACGAGGGGGCCATAGTTCCCCCATGCTGTCTCAGGAATTCTGGGAGTTGAAGTCCACGAGTCATAAAAGAACCAAGGTTCCCCATCCCTGCCCTATATCAGAGGTCCTCAACCTTGGCTCTTTTATGACTGGTGGACTTCAACTCCCAGAATTCCTGAGACAGCATGGCTCAGCTTGGAAACCTCCCTTTCCCCTCAGCATGGCTGGCTCAGGAATTCTGGGAGTTGAAGTCCACCAGTCATAAAAGGTCCTTTTTCCTCTGGCAAGCTTGCATGCACACACACACACACACACCCTCTTTAAAAGTATCTTTTTGTTCCCCTTCACCTTGCAATGACTAAGAAAAGAAATAGTGGACCCTGAAAGTCACATAGGTTATAGTTTTAAGCAGGGCTCCAGATTTATTTATCTTGGGTCACCTCATCAACTGCGCCGTATAAACAGAAGGGGATTTGCTGAAATTATGAGAGCATTTACTTTTTGACCAATAGAGCAGCAAGGTCCATAAATTATATCCTCACACAAAATGTCCTGGGGGTGAACATAAACAGCTCCTTTCTGCTTCGCTCAAATATTATGGCAAGACTAAGAGGATAGGCTTCTGTCTGATTGATTATATTACCGTTAACCCAAAGAAAACAATCTGATCTTTTCACTTTCAGTGTTTGAATAAATACCTTTAAATCACCTGGACAGCCACCAGTAGCCTCAAAGATTGTGCACACTAAAACCCACAGCATTTTGAGCAAACAATAACCAGCCAGGAGGATTCTCCCAGGGATGGAAGGCAGCAACAGAAAGCAAGATTATCTAGGCTAGTGGGTAGAATCTGAATTTCTCTTTGGGGGAGGAAAAAAAAATCACAATTTTGTTGTGGTTATTGTTGCTGCTCATTCATGAGATGCTCTGTCCATCTCAAAAAGCTGTGCCAAAGTTAGATTGTGCCGTTGTCTTCTCTACGGAGGCATTGAGCACAGGCCAGTGGTGGCGAACCTATGGCACGGGTGCCAGAGGCGGCACTCAGAGCCCTCTCTGTGGGCACGCGCACCGTTGCCCCAGTCCTAGGCCTTCAGCTGGGTTTTATAAAAAATCTTTTCGCTTTAGGCCGCCGCTGCTGTGTGCAAAAGAAAAAAAAAAGTTCAATCAATCAGTCAATTTCAACTTCTCGCGGGAAAAAAGGGATCTTGCAAAATTGGAATTGATTGATTGAATTGATTGACTGAACTTTTTAGTCCCACCCAGTCTGCCATTACCACTGCGGCCACGCCCACCCAATGGGCCACAGCCAACCAATGGGCCACACCCACCTGGCACCCAACGATGCATTAGTGGGTTTTGGGTTGCAGTTTGGGCACTCGGTCTCTAAAAGGTTCACAATCACTGTCTTAGGTTGCTGGGTCTTCTGCTTTGAACTGCCTCTTCCCTCTGTCTACGCATGGTGTAATCTATTTGCCACTTAGTCACAATGATCAAAAAGAAGACCGATTAGTAATCATACTAAATATGATCTGGTAACCCCTTCGGAGGAATTGCTCAGTTGAATCATTTTTTGCCCTGCTAATGAACTTTTAGGAATCTTTGTTTAATAGCTACCCAACTAGCTGTCATGTTTTAACTTTATCCGATGGGCAGATACTTGTTATATTCATAGCTAGAGGAATAAGCCTATTTGTTAGTTGTGGTGACACAAGAGTTAGAACGTGTTATTTGCAGGCTGACTCTATCCACTCAATCCAGGAGTTTGATCCTGACTGGCTCAAGGTTGACTCAGCCTTCCAACTTTCCAAGATAATCATCATCATCATCATCATCATCATCATCATCATCATGATATCAATAAAATGAGGACCCAGATTGTTGGGGGGCAATAGGCTGACTCTATCAGTGCATGGATGTCACTTCCGGAAGTCTGTTCTAGGCTTCGGAGGCCTGGAGGAAGCCTCCCAGGCCTAGAACAGCCCCCGGAAGTGTGTGGATGCCACTTCCGGAAGTCCATTCTAGACCTCAGAGGCCCAGGTCTGCATCCAATAAGAGAACCGGTTGTTCAGGTATTTGAATCCCACCACTGAGCATCGCTGAAGAATCTAAGGAGCTGCTGAACTGATCACTGAATCTTCCAGGAATGACATTTTCCCTCTTTCTTTAACCCCATCATTATTCAACCACAATCACCAAGTTACCTAAGAATATCTATGCGTATATCATTCTATTAATATCTCCTTTTCTTTCCAGATTTCATTGACTTTTTCCATAGTCTTTGGCGTAATTGCCTACCGGATAACCTTAGCAGCTGCACTCTCCATGAGCACCAACGGGTCATCCAAGTCCAACGTGCGAGTCACAGTGACAGCGACCGCCGTCATCATAAACCTCGTGGTGATTCTAATCCTGGATGAGATTTATGGAGTCGTTGCCAAAAAGTTGACCGAAATGGGTACTTTTGTTTTTTGTTTTCCTGGAGATAAGCAACTTATCCTAAGTAGATGTTTTCCATCCAGGACTTTCTTATTCACCCATGATCTTATTTGTGCAGCCGTTTGCATGTACCAAATTCTTGAGGTTCCTCAGATTTTGTTGACTTAATTGGTGAGCTGCTGCCTGGCCACAAAAGCAACTGAACGCTTTGTGGTTTGAACATCAGTGATGGTGGATTGCCAGCTTCCCCTTTCCACTTGACCACTAGAGATGGTGTTTTTTTGAGAGGGAGGTGTTGATAGCATCTTCTCCATTTCTGCACTTATTCATAGCTGGGGTTTATCTTAGAAACAACCACAGGATTCCCCTTTGGTCTAGCACAGGGGTAGGCAACCTTGGCTCTTGTATGACTCATGGACTTCAAGTCCCAGAATTCCTCAGCCAGTATGGCTCAGCTTGGAAACCTCTCCCTTTTCCCTCAGCGTGGCTGGCTCAGGAATTCTGGGAGTTGAAGTCCACAAGTCATAAAAGAACCAAGGTTCCCCACCCCTGTCCTATATCAGGGGTCCTCAACCTTGGCAACTTTAAGACTCGTGGACTTCAACTCCCAGAATTCCTCAGCCAGCATGGCTCAGCTTGGAAACCTCTCCCTTTTCCCTCAGCGTGGCTGGCTCAGGAATTCTGGGAGTTGAAGTCCACAAGTCATACAAGAGCCAAGGTTGCCTACCCCTGGTCTAGCGGGTTCTCTTTGGTGTACAGAAAAGGCATTGTGGAGGCAGAAAGTGTGCCAGGCCTTCACTATGCAATAGACACAGGAAGAGTGATGGTGCTCCTTTTCATGGAAACAGAGATAATCAAAAGTATTCAGGATGGCCTCCATTGAACTCTTCTTCCCCAATTGTGGTGCTAACGTTGAGTGGTCCTCAATCCTGACACATACCAGTTGTTATCAGGGGGAAAGATCAGGTCCACATGTGAAGGTCCAGTTAAATTGATTTATTCCTACTCGTGCAACTAACGTTAGCACCTGCTTAGAGTTTGATAAAGGTCCCTGGAATTCAAGGGAAGTTGGACACGGTCCAGTTGCCGCTACGTAGGGATTCTAGGCCGATTCCTCTTTTCACTCCGCCCCCAGGTCCTGCCACACTTTCTCCTACAGTGGCAAAAGCAGAATAGCCCTCTTTTGTCCCTTCACATCCCAGCCTTTGCTTCTGCCTTTCTACCTTCCATTTTTGCCAGTTAACTATCTCTCTCTCTTGTGCCTCCTTCTACTTCTCTTTGTTTTGTTCCTTCCTGACTTCATCCCCTTCTCCTTGCTCGCTTGAGATCTATTTTGAGTTTGTTCAGGTGCTTTTTTTCTGAGGTGTGGGAAAAGTTGCTGCCTGGTGACTTTAGGTGCATCATGGTCGTGTGGGATATCCCTTGTTCAGCAGGTGGACACAAAAGCTTCTCATCAGCCAGGATCCTACGAGCAAGCTTTGAGGAACAGCGCCTTTAGTGAAGCTATTTGTGACTGTGAGAGAGAGAACAGCAAAATCAGCAAATACAATTCAGCAAATTAACTGAGGACCTTCGTCTGACACCAAAGATGAATTAGTTATACCTAACTAGAGAGAAAAAAAATTAATTCTTTTTGATTAAGATACTTATACAATTTTGTAAATTTTACTCCATGGGGTCCGTAAAGGGGAAGTTTTAAACAGAGTAATTTATACTCCGTAGTTTAATTTTTTTTTTTTTAAGAAATCAGTCTTTTTAAAAAATATATATTACTTCGACTGAAGGGGTGGTGCAGTTCTTGCCTACCCTGTTTTAGACACCCACGGCATGAAAATTCTTAGAAAAGTAACATTGAGAGTGGGGTTTAACGTTATTATTAAATAATTGTGGCTAGCGCTTAAATGAAAGGCTGTTGCAGCGCTCTGTTAAATTGTTTCTTTAAAAACCTATCATCTGTGTATATATTTGGAACGCTTTTGGGAGAAAATTATGAAAACAATTCCCAATCACGCTTTAATAAGCATGAAAATACAATTGTTGGTGTCTTCTTTTCTTTTAAAAAGAAGTAGATTGCAACAGTGTGCTTCGGCTGATGTAGATCACCATATAGGACTAGGTCCTGGTAATTAGTTTAGACAGAACAGGAGAGAAGGAATCGCTTCATCTTCTCCCAATCTTCTCTGGTCCAACCCATAAAAAAGAGGAGGAAGACTGCTCTAAGCTGCTTCACCCCAAGAGGTCCTTATAAGTCTTCTCCAATGCGCCAGGCAGTCCTCCTGCCATATAGTCTCATTATTTTCTTCTCATTCTTCCATTAATAGATAAAAGGAATTCTCATTCTGGAAACCTGGGTCATAGCAATGTAGAATCATGAAATCATAAAAACATAGAATCATAGATTTACAGGATCATAGGATCATGGAATCATAGAAACATAGAATCATCATAGAATCATCATAGAATCATCATAGAATCATGGAGTCATAGAAATATAGAATCATAGAATCATAAAATCATAGAATCTTAGAATCATAGAATGATAGAAACACAGGATCTCAGAATTATAGAATCATCATAGAATCATGGAATCATAGAAATAGAATCATAGAATTATAGAATCATCATAGAATCATCATAGAACCATCATAGAATCATCATAGAATCATGGAATCATAGAAATATAGAATCATAGAATCATCATAGAATCTTAGAATCATAGAATCATTATAGAATCTTAGAATCATAGAAACATAGAAACATAGGATCTCAGAATTATAGAATCATCATAGAATCATAGAAACAGAATCATAGAATCATCATAGAATCATGGAATCATAGAAATATAGAATCATAGAAACTTAGAATCATAGAATCATTATAGAATCATAGAATCATAGAAACATAGGATCTCAGAATTATAGAATCATCATAGAATCATAAAAACACAGAATCATAGAACCATCATAGAATCATCATAGAATCATCATGGAATCATAGAAATATAGAATCATAGAATCTTAGAATCATAGAAACATAGGATCTCAGAATTATAGAATCATCATAGAATCATAAAAACACAGAATCATAGAACCATCATAGAATCATCATGGAATCATCATGGAATCGTAGAAATATAGAATCATAGAATCTTAGAATCATAGAAACATAGGATCTCAGAATTATAGAATCATCATAGAACCATAAAAACACAGAATCATAGAACCATCATGGAATCATCATAGAATCATGGAATCGTAGAAATATAGAATCATGGAATTATGGAATCATAGAAACATAGGATCTCAGAATCATAGAATCATCATAGAATCATAGAATCATAGAAAACAGACTATATATTTTCCCAGAAACCGCACAACTACAATTGCTTTTGTTTGTATCACTTACCTGAGTCGTACTTAACAAGTTTTCTTTCCTTCATGTTTTCTTCACGGCAGAGGTACCCAAAACAGAAAAAACGTTTGAGGAGAGGTTGATTCTGAAAGCTTTCCTGCTGAAATTTGTAAATTCTTACGCACCCATTTTTTACGTGGCTTTTTTTAAGGGAAGGTAAGTTGGATCAGATTTCTTAGCGTTGAGTTTTAATACACGGCCCCAGTTTGGCTTGTTATTGTTGTGATAGCTTTACTCTGCGGTGCCCATGGGGTTTTACCTTTTTAAACTCCTTTTGTAATACATGTAATCCTCAACTCACGATCACAAATGGGCCCAAAATGCTAAGCAAGAGAATTGTTAAGTGAGTTTTGCCCGGGTTTAAGGCCTTTTTTTTCCTCCAGTTGTTAAACAAATCAGTGCACTTGTTAACTGATTCATTTGGTCGTTAAGCAAATCTGGCTTCCCCTATTGACGTTGCTTGTCAGAAGCTGGCTGGGAAAATTACAAATGAGTATCACCTGACAGGCAACTGTCATATACAGTCCATGTGTTGAAGGAAAAATCTTCATCAGGGTCCAGTCCAAGCCGGGAATAAAAAACATGGAGACTGCTTTAAAAAGAAGGTTGTAGTTTATTGAAGAGGTGAGCCAGACAGAAAGATGGCTTTGGGGAAAAAAAACTGTAGTAGGGAGTGGTGGGTTTTTATACCTTCTTGGGCTTTTGTTTGGAGTTGTTCCTGTGGCGTGAACTTTGACCTGAGTCTGAAATTTAGTTCGCCCCATCCTGATCTTTCTTTCCCAAAGTGTCCGGGGGTGAGAGAGAAGGGAGAAATCACATGCTTGGAGGAACTGGTGCTCAGCCCCAGGAATGTGCTCTTTACTTGGGGGGGGGGTTGGATCCACCCCCCCCCCAGCCCGCCGGGATCAGAGAAATCTTTCTCTTTCCATTTCACCGAATTCTTGGTCTTCCTAAGGACACAAAATGTGGAGCAGAAGCAGGCTGCTTTTGTTTTCCATGCCAGAGGTCTTGGGAGGTCTGGAAATGTCACAAAATGGGCATGTGGCCATCCAGAAACTCTCCTTTTTATTTTTTTATTTTTTGATGGGCAGCACCCGGGAAGGGCTGGCTGGGAAGCGACACCTGGCCCTAAGACCTCCACGGTTTGAGGATGAGGCTTTTTCCTCCCTTGCTGGAGGCGTCATGCCTAAAATCAGGTTTTCCAACCGTTCAACCTTTTCCTTCCTTGGAAAAAACAGGCGAAGCCCTGTCCCTCGTTCTCCTCAAATCACCCAGTAAAGGAGCAACAGGATTTCTGCAGAATCACAGCCAGGAAAAACAGGACTGGGAACTGCAGGTGGCCCTGGGAAGGGATGGACGTACCTGTAAAAAGTATAAAATCTTCCGTCATCATTACAAAACTTTTCCCCAGGGGGTTTCCACCTGCAGATGGCCCTCTTTCCACACGATTTTTTCTTGCTTGCAAAAATGGAGGTTTTGCAGACTGCCTTCCCCAATTGAAATGGCTGCTAGGATGACTAGTCTAGACTAGACTAGACTAGACTAGAATAGACTAGAATAGAATAGAATAGAATAGAATAGAATAGACTAGACTAGACTAGACTAGACTAGACTAGACTAGACTAGAATAGAATAGAATAGAATAGAATAGAATAGAATAGAATAGAATAGAATAGAATGAATGGACTAGACTAGACTAGACTAGACTAGACTAGAATAGAATAGAATAGAATAGAATAGATATAGAATGGAAAGAATGGAATAGACTAGAATAGACTAGAATAGACTAGAATAGAATAGAATAGAATAGAATAAGAACAGAATAGAATAGAATAGAACAAGAACAGAATAGAATAAAATAGAAAAATAGAATAGAATAGAATAGAATTAGAAATAAGGAATAGAATAGAATAGAATAGAATAGAATAGAATAGAATAACAGAGTTGGAAGGGACCTTGGAGGTCATCTAGTCCAACCCCCTGCTCAGGCAGGAAACCCTCTACCATTTCAGACAAATGGCTGTCCAGTCTCTTCTTAAAAACTTCCAGTGTTGGAGCATTCACTGCTTCTGGAGGCAGGTTGTTCCACTGGTTAATTGTCCTCACTGTCAGGAAGTTTCTCCTTAGTTCCAGGTTGCTTCTCTCCTTGATTAGTTTCCACCCGTTGCTTCTTGTCCTGCCTTCAGGCGCTTTGGAGAATAGCTTGACTCCCTTTTCTTTGGGGCAACCCCTGAGATACTGGAACTCTGCTCTCATGTCCCCTCTCGTTCTCCTCTTCCTTAAAACTTGGCCAACTGTTTTTAAAAAGCGTTTTTCTTTTATACACTTATAACTCTATGTTGTGTTTTTCTGTTTTCCCTCGTATATCTGTCTCTCCTCAGGTTCGTGGGCCGCCCTGGCCAGTACGTCTACATGTTTGCCGGTTACCGAATGGAAGAGGTAATTGTCCACACTCACAACCTATTCATTAAGTGGCCGTTGGAAGTTACAACAGGACTGAGAAAAGTGACTTATGACCATTTTTCACACTTACAACCGTTGCAGCACCTCCAGATCACGTGATCAAAATCCAGAGGCTTGGCAACTGACTCGTACTCATGACAGTTGCAGTGTCCCAAGGGGGTCACGTGATCTCCTTTTTTGACTTTCTGACGAGCAAAGTCAATGGGAAAGCCCAGATTCATTTAACAACCAAGTTCCTAATTTAACAACTTGCCAGTTAACACCTGTGGCAAGAAAGATCGTGAAATGGGGCAAAACCCACCTAACAACTGTCTCTTTTAGCAACAGAAATTTAGGACTGTAAGTCAAGCACTACTCTATATAATCTCCTACCCGGAACATTTTCTGTTAAAATCAATCCAAACTCTACTGTGATCACTGAGGTTATGATTTCCAAACTTTGGGCTCAGCGTTATGTTTCCAGCGTAATGTCAGAAACATCAGTGGAATTAAAATTAAATTAAATTAAATTAAAACGCTCCATGAAATTGATTGACAACAGAACCCCCCACCACCACCACCAAAAAAAGGTGGCCTTTTCTACAAACACTGTCTCTGGCTTCTCTAGCTCTACTTCAGCGAGCAAAATGCTATTATGGAAACATTTAAAAACGTCCAGCATAATGGAGGATTTGAATTGTATCTATTCTGTTGTCCACCACAATTAAAGAGCCTTTAATTGTGACCCATGGTGTTATTTTAGGGAAGGTGGAGCATAAGAGGAGTGGGAGCTGCTGTATTTCTCCCCCCACCCAGGCTTTGAGACACATTTCCCCCCTCTTTTATATAAAAATCATTCTACTCTAAATAGAAAGCACTCTAAGAAGAGAACAGTGAGAACAATTAATCAGTGGAGCAGCTTGCCTCCTATTCTATTCTATTCTATTCTATTCTATTCTATTCTGTTCTGTTCTGTTCTATTCTATTCTTCTAGTCTATTCTATTTTCTATATTCTATTCTATATTCTATATTCTATTCTATTCTATTTTCTATATTCTATTCTATTATATATTCTATATTCTATTCTATATTCTATTCTATTCTATTGTATTCTATATTCTATATTCTATTTTATTCTATATTCTATTCTATTCTATTCTATTTTCTATATTCTATTCTATATTCTATTCTATTTTCTATATTCTATTCTATTCTATTCTATTCTATTCTATTCTATTCTATTCTATTCTATTCTATTCCATTCCATTCCATTCCATTTTTTCTGTTCTATTCTATTCTGTTCTGTTCTATTCTATTTTTCTGTCCATAATTCTTGGTTTGGATAGTCCAGACCTGCCGGGAGACTTGTGTGTCTGATTTTCATGCCTTCCTGTGTGTTTCTCTCCTTCACAGTGTGCTCCTGGGGGATGCTTGATGGAACTTTGCATCCAGCTCAGCATCATCATGTTGGGGAAGCAGCTGATTCAGAACAATATCTTTGAAATAGGCGTCCCGTAAGTATTTCAGCTGCTCTCTCTCCCTCTCTCTCCCTCTCTCTCTCTCTCTCTCTCTCTCTCTCTCTCTCTTTCTCTCTCTCTCTCTCTCTCTCTCTTTTCCCCCTGGGCCACAAGACTGGAAACATTTGCATACAGTGTGGCTGGGCCTGGTGGCCTAGTGGCCAGAATGGCCACTAAATAAGTAGTTTGTAAGACAAGGACTACCTATACACACACCTAAACACACACACACACACACACACACACACACACACACACCTCCTCGTGAGCCTTCGGCTGAAATGCTCAAGGGAAGAGTGGTTACAATTATAAGAATGGATCATTTTCTCCAGTTGCTCTCCTCTAAATCACCTGATTTAATTTCTCGGGATGTTTAAAAAAAAACAAACGGCCGCAAGAAAGGAACCAGAGTAAAAGTGTATTTATTGGAAGGCTTTCGAAAGGACATCCGCTTTGGTGGATTTTAAAAGCATTTTTTAAAAAAGCTGGCGCTTTCTAAGTCACAAACGGTAAGCATTAGCCTGTATCTGGGGGTGCCAGATGGCTCTGAGAGAGAGAGAGAGAGAGAGAGAGAGAGAGAGAGAGAGAGAGAGAGAGAGAGAGAGAGAGAGAGAGAGAGAGAGAGAGAAATGCAGAAAGAGAAACGGAGAGAGAGAAACAGAATGAGACAGAGAGAAAGAAACACACAGAGAGAAAAACAAAGAGAGAAACAGAGAGAGAGAGAGAAAAGAAAGAGAGAGAGGGGGAAAGTGAGAAACAGAAAGAAAAATGCAGAAAGAGAGAAACAGAATGAGACAGAGAGAAAGAAACAGAGAGAAAGTGAGAAACAGAAAGAAAAATGCAGAAAGAGAGAAACAGAAAGAGAAACAGAATGAGACAGAGAGAAAGAAACAGAGAAAGAGAGAAACAGAGAGGGAAAAACAGAGAATGAGAGAAACACACCACAGAGAGAGGGAGAGAAACAGAGAGAGGAAGAGAGAAAAACAAAGAGACACAGAGAGAGAGAGAAACAGAATGAGACAGAGAGAAACACAGAGAGAGAAATAAAGAGAGAAAGAGAAAAAAGAAAGAGAGAGGGAGAGAAAAAGAGAAACAGAAAGAGAGAAACAGAAAGAGAGAAACAGAGAAACAGAATGAGACAGAGAGAAAGAGAGAAACAGAGAGAGAAAAACAGAGAATGAGAGAGAGAAAAACACACAGAGAAACAGAGAGAGAGGAAGAGAGAAAAAGAGAGAGAGAGAGAGAGAGAGAGAGAGAGAGAGAGAGAGAGAGAGAGAGAGAGAGAGAGAGAGAAACATACAGAGAGAGAGCAAAGCTTTGTCGTGCCCCGAGCCCCTTAAAAATAGAATGACTTCCCCTGCAACTGAATTAATGGCCTGCTGTTGTACATTTGCAGGAAATTAAAGAAACTCTTCCGTAAACTGAAAGAGGAGAGGCCGCAGAAGAAGGAAAGCCATTCAGATCCGACTAAGCAGCCTCAGCAGTGGGAGCTGGACTACGTCTTGGAACCCTTCACAGGCCTGACCCCGGAATACATGGAAATGAGTAAGGCTGCAGGCACCACCAACCCCTCTTACCTTTCCCTCAAAACCTGCTGGCACAAGATTTAAAGACCTGGCCCACTTCATCTTGCCATAACTCTCCGGTGTCAGGTTGACCCAAAGGCATCCTTTTATTTGCCATGAACTGTTAGAAAGGGGCTAGAGAGAAATTCCCTGAGGACTGGCTCTGGGATGACTCCCAAAGCTGGGAAGACCCAGGTGCCCGAACCAGATTGGATCCTGCGAAAGGGATTCTGCTTGACACGCACTTTCTGGAGCATGGAAGCTGCAAGCTGGCATAGGCAAAAGGCTCTGTAGCCTTGATTCTGTCAGAGAACTTGCTTAGATCAAGCTTCAAGACTCTGTTGAAGAGGGAGGCTTGGATCTGTGGTTCTTGTTACAGGAGGTGGCCTTCACATTTGGCCATTCTTTTTAGAGCAGTGTTTCTCAACTTTCACAACGTTAAGGTGTGTGGATTTACAACTCCCAGAATTTCCCAACCAGGAATTGAACAGAACAGAATGGAATAGAATAGAATAGAATAGAATAGAATAGAATAGAATAGAATAGAATAGAATAGAATAGAATAGGAATAATGAAGACTAGAATAATGAAGACTAGACTAGATTAGACTAGATTAGATTAGACCAGATTAGACTAGACTAGACTAGACTAGAAAATAGAATAGAATAGAATAGAATAGAATAGAATAGAATAGAATAGAATAGAATAGGAATAATGAAGACTAGAATAATGAAGACTAGACTAGATTAGACTAGATTAGATTAGACTAGAATAGAATAGAAAATATGGAATAGAATAAAATAGAATGGAATGGAATGGAATGGAATGGAATAGAATAGAATAGAATAGAATAGAATAGAATAGAAAATATGGAATAGAGAATAGAATAGAATAGAAAATAGAATAGAATAGAATGGAATGGAATAGAATAGAATAGAATAGAATAGAATAGAATAGAATAGAATAGAATAGAATAGAATAGAATAGAATAGAAAATATGGAATAGAGAATAGAATAGAATAGATAGAATAGAATAGAATAGAATAGAATAGAATAGAATAGAATAGAATAGAATAGAATAGAATAGAACTGGAAGGGACCTTGGAGGTCTTCTAGTCCACCCCCTGCTCAAGCAGGAGATCCTCTACCATTTCAGGAGGAGGGACTGTGGGGTCCTTAGTGCTCTCTGAGCTTGGTCCTTGCAGACGTTTCATTACCCAACTAGGTAACATCATCAGTGCTAGCAGATAATGGGATTTGCCCTCTCAGTGTCTGAAATGGGTATAGGGTCTCCTGCCTGAGCAGGAGGTTGGACTAGGTGACCTCCAAGGTTCCTTCCAACTTGATGATGATGATGATGATGATGATGATGATGATGATGATGATGTTAGTGGGAGTTTACTTGGTGTTTCTTTGATTAGGATGCTGTTTACTGTTTGATTGTTTGTCTGAGTTGGCAGTTCCTTGATCGGGGTTTTGTTTACTGCTCAATTATTGCTCTAGTATTAATCTTGGTGTTCAACTCGGCTTATCTTGGTACTGACTGCTAGTGAGGAAAGTGTTTGGGGTTTTTTTGTTTTGCTTTCTGGATGATCTTCTTTTGTTTTTTTGGATTATCTCTTTTGAATGGCCCGTAGGCGTTGCTTTATCCTCACGTGCCTCTTGATGGCTGAATTGTCTGAGTGTCAGGCTGCGGAAAGTGCGAATATTTTGAAAATAAAAACCCACCATATTCCTGAGGTACTTTTCAGAAGAAAATTACCCCGGAGGGATTTTTTTTTTTAATGTTACGTTTCAGCCGCGGATGGTAATAATATAAATACAACGTCAATATAAGAATAAAAACATAAAAACCAATCCAACGCAATGAATTCTTTCTCTCTTGGAGACAGTAAGGTGGTTCTTGTTATAAACATCGGGCGAGGGCAGAATTAAATGTGGTATCTCTAAATCCAACGGGATTAATTCTGAAGCTGTGGAAATGTCTTCCGAGAAAGCAGGAGAGTCATCAAAACTTGCTCGCCCTCAGACATCAACAAACAAAACAGCCTTAAAGAGAGAAGCACATTCCTGTGTAATCTTCATGACATTCTTGGATTTGAGTGTTTTCTTTCGGGGAGAGCACGTGGAGACATGTTGTGTACATTAATTGCCACACAAAAAAAGAAAAAAAAAATTGCACGGGAAATCACTGCTGCTGCTACCGTAGGATTTAAAAGGTTTCTCCAAAATATAGTAGACTGCTTTCTCCAGAAATGAGAAGCAATAAAACAGGGCTGTGATGAAATTAAAGGCCTTGGAGCTGGTAAACATTGTGTTGAAGTTGTCACATCTGGGCTCTAGGGCAGAAGGAGAATAAGGCAAAAAAAAAAAAAAATAGGATTCCTCCATAGCTGGTAAAGCAATCAGCAACTGTTTATTAACAATGACCTGATCCAAAACTCCTTAAATTTATTCTGTATTATATTGTACAATAATAACAGCAATAGCAACAATAACAATAATCATAATAATAGAAAACTTTGCAAAATACATCAGGAAACTGCAGCTTCCTGCAATAACTCCAGCAATGTTAGAAAAAAATTGCACTACTCAGAACATCTTACATTTTAAGTAGATACCTGATTGACACTTAGGATGCTGGTAGCAACCCGTGTCAACCATCAGCGCCAGCCAACTTGAATGTTCAGTTGACTGAGGTTCATGTCTAATCATGAACACCCAGAATGGAGTTCCAGCACCTTTTTTGGATGGAACCTTGTAGGGTAGGCAAGGCGGGTTGTATGAAGTGTGTGAGTTCCAGCACCTTTTTTTTTTTTTAGAAAAAAAGCACTGTGTCCAATGAATAAAAGATAATAATAATAATAATAATAATAATAATAATAATAATAATAATAATAATAGGCATTGACAAATTTGCTATTAGTCAATTACAAAAGGCGGCCTTACTAGGAACTGCTTCCATCTTGCGAAGATATCTGTAATACCATCAAACATCCACATCTGCCTATCCCAGGTCCTGGGTAAGGACTCGATAGGTAGACAAAATGCCAAATCCAGTCTGAACATCTGGCTGACTGTGCGATGATCCATAATAACAATAATAATAAGTAATAGCAATAGCACTTGGACATATACAGCTTCATAGTGCTTTACAGCCCTTTCTAAGCAGTTTATGGAATCAAACTGGGTCCTCATTTTATTGACCTCGGAAAGATGGAGTAATTTTAATCTTCATTATCTTTGCCGTTAAAATGATTTTATTATTACGTGGTTAGTCGCTTTATATCAAAAACGTATGTGCATCAGACGTGGAAAAATAGACAGAAATTGACAAATAGGAACAGGAATATAGGAATAGGAATATTCTTTGTTGACCAAGTGTGATTAGACACACAAGGAATTTGTCTCTGGTACATAAGCTCTCTGTGTACATACAGTACAAACAACGAAGTGGTAAGCTATAGATCATAAATTATAAGATACAAGCCGCAAGTGGTAAATCATTAGATACCAATAGGCGAAGGAATCTTTATATATATATATATATATATATATATATATATATATATATATATATATATATATATATATATATATATATATTATTTATATTCAGAATAAGGTATATTCTGCAGTCCTAAGTATCCGTTGAAGTAGAGGAAATATCTTGGAAATAACTTACAGTCTACTTTGCCCAAAGTGGACACTGGCACCAGAATGACCGCTTGGCTCAAAGTCTTATCAGTCTCCTGTCCAAAACCCACATGAGGCTTGAATCCAACACATGGCTACATCTGTATTATATGATAACCCAGACCTTGTATGGTCCTACCTTGGTCCTGAGGAATTCTGGGAGCTGAAGTTCACAGGTCTTAAAGTTGCCAAGGCTGGGCACCTCTGCTTTGTTTCCAGATCTGAGTTGGTGAAGACACCTTCTCAAGTCTTTACCTGCCACCAGAAATGTTTATATCTACTGTGGTCATTTATCCCTCCGCTCATATTCCTCTCCTCTTCTTCTTTCTTGTCTTCTAGTCATCCAATTCGGCTTCGTGACTCTCTTTGTGGCCTCCTTTCCTCTGGCTCCAGTGTTTGCCTTGTTGAACAACGTCATTGAAGTTCGGCTTGATGCCAAAAAGTTTGTGGCTGAACTAAGAAGACCCGATACTGTGAGAGCAAAGGATATAGGTATTAGTTGTTGTTGTTGTTGCTGTTGTTTTTAATAAAGATTAAGAAAAATCATGTTAGGGCAAATATGACATAGACAGTCCTCATTTTACGATGTCTCACTGAAGAACCGTTCTAAGTTACACCAGATCTCAAAAAAGGTGCTTAAGATGCAGATTTGATGTTTTGGCAACTGCCCCACACTTTCCCAGTGGTCATGTGACTGCATTTTGGGCACTTGGCAACTAGTCCTCATTGATATCCATTTGCAGCATCCTGTGGTCACATAACCCTGATTTACAGCATTTCTGTCACAAAAAGGAAGTTTACTTCCAGCTTCCACCCAAAAAACAAATAAACAAGCCGTCACAAACAATGATCAAGGCATTCATTTAACAGCTGCAAGGCGTGCTTAACATCCACCGCAAAGAAGGGCATAAAATTGTTGTGTGACGATCTATTTAATGACCATCCCAACTTATGATCGTAATTGTAGGTTTGATGATGGTTATAAGTCAAGGACTATCTGCATTCAGAATTTGCTTCACAAGGACCCATCCCCAGATCTCAACATTTAAGTTTTGTGCTTCCTTGCAGGAATTTGGTTCAATATTCTGAGTGGCATTGGAAAATTTTCAGTCATAATTAATGTAAGTATTGGCGTCGATCTTACTATGGCGCTATAAGAAACTTGACACAGTCAGTCAGATGTAACTTTTATGTTCATTTTTCTTCCAAAGCTGTGTGCCAGCCTCAAATCTTTATTGATAGTTCAGCACATAATTTTTAAAAAGCTTTTCATCATAAATCTAATCTGGGAAGATGGAGCCAAATTCTTAGGAAATCTTCACTCTCTTCTCCCCTCTAACCTATGAAATATACCATTGGTGGTTTTATTCACAAATATAGTCGTCCATCTTTTCCTTTTTGATAGGCCGATGGACAGCACATTGGTGATCTGCCAGTATAGAAACTGCTGCAGTTCTGACATATATTCTCATCACAGTCAGAGGCATCACAAGGGGAGGTGGGAATAGAATAGAATAGAATAGAATAGAATAGAATAGAATAGAATAGAATAGAATAGAATAGAATAGAATAGAAAATATGGAATGGAATGGAATGGAACGGAACGGAACAGAACAGAATAGATGGAATGGAATGGAATAGAATATGGAATGAAATAAAATAGAATAGAATGGAAGGAATAGAATGGAATGGAATGGAATGGAACAGAACAAAACAGAACAGAACAGAATAGATGGAATGGAATGGAATAGAATATGGAATGAAATAAAGTAGAATAGAATAGAATAGAATAGAATAGAATAGAATAGAATAGAATAGAATAGAATAGAATAGAATAGAATGGAATGGAATGGAATGGAATGGAATGGAATGGAATGGAATGGAATGGAATGGAATGGAATGGAATGGAACGGAACGGAACGGAACAGAACAGAACAGAATAGATGGAATGGAATGGAATATGGAATGAAATAAAATAGAATAGAATGGAATGGAATGGAACCTCCATCACTGGAGGTTTTTAAGAAGAGACTGGACAACTGTTTGTCCAGAAGGATATAGGGTCTCCTGCTCGAGTAGGGGGTCGGACTAGAAGACCTCCAAGGTCCCTTCCAAGTCTGTTATTCTGTTATTCAGAGGAGGCCTGTCCGTGTCCTGTTCCCTTGGCCGATTCATGACTTTGTTTCTCTTCCAGGCCTTTGTTATTTCAGTCACTTCGGATTTCATCCCACGCCTGGTCTACCAATACGCGTACAGTCACAACGGGTCAATGCACGGCTTCATCAATCACACCCTGTCATACTTCAACGTCAGCGACTTTAAGGCTGGAACCCAACCAGAAAACTCGCCCTTTGAAGAGGAGGTTTCCTTCTGCAGGTAAAGCTAGCTGCCTTTCCTTTTCTGTGACGACCATCAAACCTCTGGCTGAGGTCGATCCGGCTGCAGATGTGCAGAAGAAGGTCTCCTTGTGCGGCCGTTTTGCAGGAGGCTGTTTTAGGGGCCAAAGTGTTTTGCCAACTTGTTTTGTTACAGGTAAGTCCTTGACCTACGGCCAGAATTGAGCCCAAAATCTCTGTTGCTAAGCGAGACGCTTGGGAGGGGAGTTGTTAAGTGGATCACTGCAGTGGTTAAGTTAGGAACAGGGTGGTCTGCTTGTCAGAAAGTCGCAAAAGGTGATCACAGGACCCCGGGACACTGGGACCGTTGTAAATACGAACCAGTTGCTGAGTGTTCGACATTTGATCACGTGACCCTGGGGATGCTGCAACGGTCGTAAGGGTGAAAAAAGGGGTCGTAAGTCACTTTTGTTCAGCGTTGTTGTAATTCCGAATGGTCACTAAATGAGGACTAGCTGTACTCCAAAGCAAGCTTCACCAGACTGGAAAAAGAAGAGCTACATAATGAAATTATGGAAGGCGATTGAAGAATCTCTTTGTGTCTTTGTCCCAAAGGTGCTTTTTCAGGAGGCACCTAATAATAATAATAATAATAATACTTCAGAATTCAAACAGACAAGCACCTGCAGCATAACACCCCAGACTTAACAATTGTCGATAAGAAAGACAAAAAAGTCTGGATAGTGGACGTGGCAGTGCCTGGAGATAGCAGAATAGAAGAGAAAGAACTGGAGAAGATAACAAAATACAAAGACCTACAAATAGAAATAGAAAGGCTGTGGCAAAAGCAAGCAAGGGTAGTACCAATAGTCATAGGCTCCTTGGGTGCAATCCCAAAACAACTGGAGCACCACTTGAACACCATTGGCATTGACAAATTCGCTATTAGTCAATTGCAAAAGGCGGCCTTATTAGGAACTGCTTCCATCCTGCGACGATACCTGTAATACCATCAAACATCCACATCTGCCTATCCCAGGTCCTGGGTAAGGACTCGATAGGTAGACAAAATGCCAAATCCAGTCTGAACATCTGGCTGACTGTGCAATGATCCATAATAATAATAATAATAATAATAAAGTTGGAAGGTCATCTAGTCCAACCCCCTGCTCAGGCAGGAAACCAGGTAACTGGACTTTCTTGTTTTTCTTTGAAGATGTTTCGCTCTTCATCCAAGAAGCTTCTTCGGCTCTGACTGGATGGTGGGGCGTGGAAGGATTTATACTCCTTGCAGACAGCTGGTCACTTGCTTCCTTTTCAGAGAGCCGTTGAGGCCACTTGGAGGCTTATCTGTGTCCTCAGGATCACTCAGTGGTGCAAATGGGGGCGGAGCCTTCTCCAAGTGGCCTCAACAACTCTCTAAAAAGACTGCAAATGACCAGCTATCTGCAAGGAGTATAAATCCTTCCACTCCCCACCATCCAGTCAGAACTGAAGAAGCTTCTTGGATGAGAAGCAAAAAAGTCTTCAAAGAAAAACAAGAAAGTCCAGCTGAAAAAAGCACTTATGGGACACCCTGGCTGATGGAGAATCTCCATAGACACTTTGGGTTTTTCATTAATTTTTTTGGCAGGCCAACACTGTGGGACTAGTTTTTGTTTTCCCCCTTCTGAGGCTTCTTACCTGGAACTTCCTCACGTGCCTTTTTAAACAGATGTTACAGATACCTGATTCAAAGGTCCACCTTGCACCTCACTACGCCCATCCTCCAGTGCCTCAAAGCCACGTGTGTCTTTGTGATTCTGGAGGCAGCCATGCTCCCGTGTGCAGACACGCTGTCAGCACATGATATAGTGAACACCTGGCCAGTTCATGCACAAGAGCTGGGGTGGAATTGTTTGATTTTTAAAGAACCAGAACATGTTAGGACAAATCTCTTTTAGCCCAAAGGGGGGGAAAAAAACTCTTCAACTCTTTGCTTTAAACCAAACAATGCAATTTAATTCAGAATAAATGACAAAAAAAACCAGCCTAAAGAATACATAATGGAGTTGTCGGCCCCTGGCCTGCATCTTGACAAGAATTGCTTGCAGCCTGCTATTCATCTGCTGTTGGGTTTCCAACAAAAATAATTGTGTTTTTTTCTTTAATCAAAATGTATGCGCGTCAGACATGGAAAAATGGACAGAAATTGACAAAGTAGGAGTTGGAACAGGAATATAGGAATAGGAATATTCTTCGTTGGCCAAGTGTGATTGGATACACAAGGAATTTATCTCCGGTGCATAAGCTCTCAGTGTACATACAAACAACGAAGTGGTAAACTATAGATCATAAGAGACAACATAAGATACAAACCACAACGCAGTCAATTTAGCCACCTCTGCTAACTCCATTCATCCATAGTGGGAATCAAAGTATCCTTCCAGTTTTTGTGTGCATATTCTTCCTGCTGTCAGCATATATAACATCAAAGTTGGGGGTCTTTTTTCCAAGTTCTTTATCCATGAAGCCTAAATGAAAAATCTCTGTTTTCATCTTTATATTCACTGTAAGAATCTTCGGTTATATTAACGTGTAAATCCTACTGAAGAATATTTCTTTGCTTCGTCACATGTCCACCAAAAATGGTAGAGAGTTCCTTCTTTGCATTGACATTTCCAGCCTCCATCTGAGACACGTCTTCATCACTCGGTGTGTAATGAATGAAAAATCATTGCATATTTGTTTGTTTGTGATGGACGTTCTCACCTGCTTGGGCCCTGCCCACGTTTCGCTCCAGCTCCATCCTCCATCTCCTTCAAATAGGATCTTTTTTTAAAATGATGAATAGAATAGAATTGGAAGGGACCTTGGAGGTCTTCTAGTCCAGCCCCCTGCTCAAGCAGGAGACCCTATACTAATTCAGACAAATGGCTGTCCAGTCTTTTCTTAAAAACCTCCAGTGTTGGAGCATTCACCGCTTCTGGAGGCAGGTTGTTCCACTGGTTAATTGTTCTAATTGCCAGGAAATTTCTCCTTATATTCTAGGTTGCTTCTGTCCTTGATTAGTTTCCACCCGTTGCTTCTTGTCCTGCCTTCAGGTGCTTTGGAGAATAGCTTGACTCCCTCTTCTTTGTGGAAGCCCCTCAGATACTGGAACGTTGCTATCAGGTCACTCCTGGTCCTCCTCTTCATTAAACTAGACATACCCAATTCCAGCCACCGTTCTTCATATGTGTTAGCCTCCAGTCCCCTAAATCATCCTTGTTACTCTTCTCTGCACTCTTTCTAGAGTCTCAAGATCTTTTCTACATCGTGGTGACCAAAATTGACCAAGCATGGCTTTACCAAGGCATTGTAAAGTGGTGTTAACACTTCACGTGACCTTAATTCTATCCCTCTGTTATTGCATCCTAGATGTTGATCACCCTCCTCTTTTTTCACCTATTAACATAAGACTACTTTGATATAAACAGAGAGTTATACTGCCCAGGTGATTTTGGAACTGTGTTGCTTTCTGGAACTGCCAGTTTTATGCCACTGGATTTTTTTCAAGGCCTTCTAAAGTTGTTAAAGCAGGGGTGTCAAACTCAATTTCATTAAGGGCCGCATCAGCATTGCGGTTGCCCTCGGGGGCGGGGCAGGGGGGGCTGAGTGGGTGGGCATGGATGGAGTGGGTGTGGCCTACTGGGTGGGTGTGGCCAGCTCTACATCATTCGCGTCAAGGGTGCCTGTGGGGGCCTGGGCAGGAGTGGGACAGATCTGAGGGTCTTTGGCAGAAGGGGGTGGGACCAGGGCAGAGCCCATCAAGCCGGGTATGTGAACTAGGCGAGGGCCATTTGCTGGCCACTTCCAGGTGATGGTCCATTTCTTCATTCCTCACAAAGGGTGACACCTCCCCAGCATGCACCCAGGGCGCGGGGCCGACGCAACAGGGACCGGTCCCTCACTGTTTCTAGATGGCCTTGTGGAGCTAAGACTGAACGTGTTTCAGCATAGATGGCCACCACAGAATTGTATATTGGCTCCAACCTGGCCTGGGCCAGGGCCAAACCAGTGGGGGCCATTCCCTCACTGTTTACAGGATGGCTTCGCGGGCCACATGAAACCACTTCGCAGGCCGCATCCAGCCCGCGGGCCTTGTGTTTGACATGTCTGGTCTAAACGGTGACTTTCTATCAAGGGCTAAAATCTTCAAAGGCTGCCATCCAAGGACACAAGGCCAACTTTTTTACATCTGCAGCCTCCCTGGGAGACCACCTGATGAATTGCTGTTCCAGTGGAAGGAACACATCTGTCTCCTGGTGGATAACAGCCATGGTCCAATGGAACATGATGACGTTATCTAGGAATGTCACCATGCTCTCAACTTTCCTAGTCTTTATCATGGGTGTTTTTTCAACCATTATGGAAAGGTTCCTTCTAAACTTCTCTTTGTGTAGAACTGAACTATTTGTCATCAGGGACATTTTGACCTCCCTCCATCTCCAGTGAGTTTTTTTTTTTTTAATGCTGTCACAAAGTCTTGTCAGGGAAATTTTATTATACTAAGCAGATGGCATTGCATAATGTTCTTAGTGCTGCTGGTCTACATTTACCACCATTGTGTGCCTGTTTAGGTCATGTTTTCCAGTTTCTTCCTTGTCGGTGCAATAAAAGACTCGCTCTCTTTCTTTGGGCTCCATCGGCACCACCTGTTAAGTGTGGAACACTCTTTTTTTTCTGACACCCACATACTTGATGTTCTGCAAAAGCCGTAACAATATACACTCTGTCCTTTTTCCACTATTGTCTTTATGCAACGAACAGGAAAACTATTTCAAGCATTCCCTGTTCTATTCTCCATGGGTAGAATCCAAAACTTGTGTTTTTGGGGCAGCCACATCAGTTAGGAAAGGTGAACCTTTTTTAAAAAATAAATAAATTGCATTTCACCATCCAGATGTGTCTCTTGGCAAACATTGTCTTTTCGTGTGGGGCATAATCTGTTAATGTTTACCCTTTTTTTTCTATCTTCTTGAATATATTGAAGGTCTTTCTGTGGTCTGAAAGTTCGGAGAACGGCGCCATTTTTTTTAAACCACGCAAAGCTTCTCCATTAGTCCCCAAATCTTTTTTGGGTTATTCAAAAAGCCAAGACTAGGTCTTCCAGGTTCTCCATGGCTTGCAACCATATAGGATAGGATAGGATGGATGGGATGGGATGGGATGGGATGGGATAGGATGGGATGGGATGGGTTGGGATGGGATGGGATGGGATAGGATAGGATAGGATAGGATAGGATAGAACGGAATACAGAATAGACTAGACTAGTCTAGACTAGACTAGACTAGACTAGAATAGACTAGAATAGAATAGAACAGAACAGAACAGAACAGAACAGAATAGAATAGAATTAACAAATTTCTCACTTCGCAACATAAATGGCTCAGTTGTGGCCGTAAGGGGAGGACTGCCTGTTCATTGAAGATCGCTGTTTTCGTTTTCATCGATTCTCCAGCCAGCGTGAACAAAAGCATTGACGCCCAAAGATGGGAAGCACTGAGAATATATCTTATCTATACCCACTCTGACATTTTCTTTTGCAAATGTTTCTTCGGCTTTTATGCAGAACGCCATGCTCTTTTCGAGCCTAGTCGCTCACAGATTATTGGAGGTTTTTAATTCTTATGATGTAACTAGACGGTCAATGCTGCAACGAATTGAGATGAAACCCATTTGCACTTCGTTTTCGGTTGCCACATAATTAGGAAGGGAGGGGAAAAGTGTAATTTTAAGTTAGCCATAACAATTCTTAGGTCTGTGGGAACCAAGGTTGTTACTGATTACATTTTGATGGGCTGGAGAGCTGGAAGGAGCACCCGGAGTTTAGCAACAATTGGTGAATGTGATTCATGACACCTAATTGGGGTGGGAATTGCAACTTTGCAACTTTGTAACCAGGGGAATTTAGTCTTGGGTTTACCTTTGTGCGTGCCAATATTTTGTAGCCAAATAAAAATGTTCTTTGGGGAAGTTGTCCTTGCTTCGAAGTTCTTTTAACTGGTCTCATCTATCGGGAACCCTGACGTAGACTTTCATCCCTCGAT
Source organism: Crotalus tigris (assembly GCF_016545835.1). NCBI lineage: Eukaryota > Metazoa > Chordata > Lepidosauria > Squamata > Viperidae > Crotalus > Crotalus tigris. The sequence continues at coordinate 94,264 of NW_024098566.1, read as the reverse complement.
AATGGCCAAATCTGAAAATTTTAGGTAAAGAAGAATGGGAAATTGCTCTTAAAAAAATATTGTTTAATGTGCCGGTTTTATATTTCAGGTTTAAGGATTACAGGGAGCCACCGTGGGCTGAAAGCCCTTATGAATTCTCTAAGCAGTATTGGTCTGTTCTGTCTGCCCGTCTGGCATTTGTCATTATCTTTCAGGTAAACATTTTCATTTTGGTATTCCTTTTCTCTTGAATAACACAGATTTAGGATGTCCTGCGCAGTGAGCCTGAGCAAACAGAATAAATAAATAATAATGGATTGAGAGAGGGGGAGTGGCCCAAAATCAACCAGAAAATTTCCATGTCCGGAATCTTAGAGGGAACTTGAGTCTAGATCTCCCTTGGGCCACCCAACACCTTAACTATGAAGCCACACACCAGCTACGTTCACTGAAATTAGGAAGTATATATCACCATTTCCTGATGGCGCAGTGATCTGAATGCAGCATTGCAGGCTGACTCTGCCCACAGTCTGGAGTTCGATTCTGACCGGCTCAAGGTTGACTCAGCCTTCCATCCTTCCGTGGTCGGTAAAATGAGGACCCAGGTTGTTAGGGGTAATGTGCAAACTCTGTAAACCATTTAGAGAGGGCTGTAAAGCACTGTGAAGCAGTATATAAGTCTGGGCTATGGCTATTGTTATGTAAGCCGCAGTGGCACAGTGGTTAGAATGCAGTACTGCAGGCTAATTCTGCTGACTGCCAGCAGTTCGATCCTGAACAGCTCAAGATTGACTCAGCCTTCCATCCTTCCGAGGTCAGTGAAATGAGGACCCAGACTGTTGGGGAGCAATAGGCTGACTCCTTAAACCACTTAGAGAGGGCTGTAAAGCACTGTGAAGCGGCATATAAGTCTAAGTGCTATCACTATTGCAAGTTCTCCACAGCTGGTGCCCTGTATTCTCCTACCAATTATGATCCATCTCTCCTCCTTTTCCTCCTCCTCCTCCTCCTCTTCTTCTTCTTCTTCTTCTTCTTCTTCTCCTTCTTCTTCTTCTCCTTCTCCTTCTCCTTCTCCTCCTCCTCCTCTTCTTCTTCTTCTTCTTCTCCTTCTTCTTCTTCTTCTCCTCTTCTCCTCCTTCTCCTCCTCCTCCTCCTCCTTCTTCTCTTCTTCTTCTCCTCCTCTTCTTCTTCTTCTTCTTCTTCTTCTTCTTCTTCTTCTTCTTCTTCTTCTTCTTCTTCTTCTTCTTCTTCTTCTTCTCCTCCTCCTTCTTCTTCCCCCTCCTCTTTCTTCCTCTTCTTCTTCTTCTTCTTCTTCTTCTTCTTCTTCTTCTTCTTCTTCTTCTTCTTCTTCTTCTTCTTCTTCTTCTTCTTCTTCTTCTTCTTCTTCCTTGGCAGAATCTGGTGATGTTCCTCAGTGTGCTGGTGGACTGGCTGATCCCAGATATTCCCAAGGACATCAGTGAGCAGATCAAGAAGGAGAAGAGCGTGCTGGTGGATTTCTTCTTGAAGGAAGAACACTCGAAACTGAAATTGATAGAAAACTTTATCACCCGGGACAAGCAAAGGAGTTGGAGTGAAACAAGAAGGAAGAGGAGTCGGGCGGCCAGTTTTTCCCAGTTCCACCGAAGTCGCCGGGGCAGTTTTACGTCTCTTAGTTCGAGACACAGCGATGTATGATCTGTATTCGAACCGCAAAGAGCCTGGCTGCATACTTATTTGGTTCCTCCAAGGAACGATCAGAGCTGTAGCAAATGTCAACCATCCCAGTTGGCGCATTCTAAAAAAGGATCTCCTGGTCACCAAGAGTAAAATTTTATTGAAAGATCCATTTAGGGACAGCAGTTCTGAGGTTTTCCCGCAAACACCGACATAAGTTTAAAAGCCCTTTTTCTCCTCTGGGCCACCCACCGTTTCATTGCCCACCAAATACACTCCGCTCTTTTGTTTTGGGGAAACAATCTGTGCCGTTTAAACCATTGAGGGACTTGAACTTGGGGGGCTCTCATCCATTCCTTAGCCCTCTCCTCTCCCTAGGAATTTACCAAACCCCTCTCCCGTTTCTGTTTGGCAAACTGCAAGGCAAAATCAAGTGCAGGCAATGGTGTAGCCGAGTCAGCTTTGACAGTAACACAAAGGGAGTTCAGGGGTTTTTAGCAGAAGGTCCTCATTGCTCAGCCGAGGAAGTGGTGACCACTGTGCTTGCTATAAAGCCCTTAGCAGAGCTACGACTAAGAGAAAGAACTGTCCTTAGGAACGAAATCTCGTCCACCATGGTACCTCTCGCGCGATCTCACCTTGGTGGCTGGAAGGAAGAGCTCTGATAGAGGTCTAGAACAGCAGACGTGCTTTTCAGAGCCATCTCTGGGTTACAAGCATCCATGGTTCTGATCGGTTTAAGTCCCACGGCTCCCAACCCATCAAGACTTAAACAGTTTTGGGTGGGAACGTTGGTGCCAGTGGTCTCTAAAATTACTATAGGTTCCGTCACCTGAAAACGCCCGTTAGACTTTCCTGAACACCGAAATCGTTCGGTTAAAGTTGGAACGAAGGAGGTGGAGCCAAGTCCTCCCACGCTTGGCTGCCATTTGGCACGATTGCCATTTTAAAACTTGCTCGGGTCTCCGGCTTGCCCAGTCTCCGACGGAACGTTTTCCACCTACCCAACAAACCTTGGTTGCTCAGCTAGATGAAAAGATGAAAAGAGGCACAGTTGCCAAAAGGAGTGGAAGGATTTTAGGTTTTCCAAATCCAGCCTTTGATGGTTTCCTTGCCTTGTAAAATGTCATGGGGGGTGGGAGGGAGGGAAAATACTAGATCCTTCAGCGACTGACTTGGAATGACCTTTGCTATTAGATCAGGGGTTGCCAACCTTTCTGGGAAAGGGAAGGACAGGCACCTTTATGCATGCATGTACACATGCGCAAATGTGGCCGGGTGTACATGTACGCAAAGGGGGCTGTGAGAATGCACGGTCCACCGCTGCTAGCACCGGTGCATGGCTCGTGGCTTGCTTAGCACCGGCTCGTGGCTTGTGGCTTGTGGCTCAGTTAGCACCAGCACTCTCACATACATGCACTGGCCAGCCACTCCTGCAGTCCAGTGGCCAAGAGGCCATGATCTATTTCTGTACCGTGGCCCATAGGTTGGGGACCTCTGTATTAGATGACCACCGACTGGCCCAGTGGTGGGATTCAGCCAGTTCGCACCACTTCGACAGCTAATTTTTTTGTTGCCCAGGCCCAGAATGGACTTCCGGAAGCGGCATCGACACAAAGAACCGGTTGTTCACCTATTTGAATCCCACCACTCAACTGGCCCCATCAGAACACCTGAAGGATCCAATAAGAGAGTTGAGAGCATGTCAGTGCTTCCCATCGCCCATCCTTAGAAGTTTAAAAGAGATTTTTCTATTTATCCTGGGTCCTGACTTACGATCCGTATTTTCTTTACTGGAAAAGGTGAGAGAGGATGTGTCTTTTATGTCTTCCCCTGCACCGCAATCCCGACAGATGGCTACAATCTATTTACAAAGGGACGTAGTTTTTCCTCGCTATGACTTTGGCCCCAATCCATGAACTTGTTTGAAATTTCCTACCGGATACAAGCTTACCGTAGGGTCGACTTTTGTTCTAAATGTCGCTAGTCGCGATTTATATATATAAAAAAACTGGAACGCTAAGGGCGTCATAAAAAAGCAAGTTGTAAATGTATGCAATTCAGAACTCCTGTTAGTAGTTTCTCTTAAATTTGCCCACAATGCCTCCCATTTCCATCGTTCTATATTTTCTAAAAGGAGCGTTATTTGGTCAAGAAATAAAAAATAAAAAAATAAAGATGCTTTAGTCATTTTATTCATGCTTTCCTGTGTTAGGGTTCCAAATAATGCTGCCAAATTCTGACACGTTGAGGGTACAGGAGGTCTTTGACTTATGACGACAATTGAAGCGCTATGCACTTGGGCACTTGTGCTCCCATCCCCCGTAACGTTCTCTGTGTTAACTGTCTTCCGCTGTTCTAGATCACAGTATTCTATTCTACTCTAGTCTAGTCTAGTCTAATCTATTCTATTACATTACATAATATTCTATTCTATTCTACTCTACTTTACTCTACTCTACTCTATTACATTACATTACATAATATTCTATTCTACTCTACTCTACTCTACTCTAGTCTATTACATTACATTACATAATATTCTACTCTACTCTACTCTACTCTACTCTAGTCTATTACATTACATTACATAATATTCTATTCTACTCTACTTTACTCTACTCTACTCTATTACATTACATTACATAATATTCTATTCTACTCTACTCTACTCTACTCTAGTCTATTACATTACATTACATAATATTCTACTCTACTCTACTCTACTCTACTCTATTCTATTCTATTCTATTCTATTCTATTCTATTCTATTCTATTCTATTCTATTCTATTCTATTCTATTCTACTGAATGAATCACTTCCCTTAATATACCTAAAGGATACTTACATTCTCTTACAATAAAAGGTACAAAAACTGCCTCTAACTAGTGGTGCCTATTTTTGCCGTTTTGCAGTTCGAATCATGTCAAGTAACTTCACCAAAACTGATGCTCTCAAGACTTTATTTCATGGATTTGCTGTTGGTTTGGTTTAAATTTCATCTTTTCTTAAGCAGATTAAAAATAGTTTTAATGGGAGTCTTCCTTCATTTAATCACTACTGCAATCACCCTATGAAGTCACATGGGATGGATTGAGTGGGAGGCAATATTTGAGTGGCGAATGCAATATCCTGGAGGACAACCTCAAATCAATCAAAATTCAACCTTAGCAAGAACTTGTTCTTATTTTAGGGTCTTTACCTGCCAAAAGGAGATTGGCCTAAGGAGAGTTGTTAAGAGACCGAAGCAACATATAGGCCTGAGAAACAATAAGAAAGAGCTTTGATTCACTTTGATTCAAATGTTGAGAATCGCTTTAGCTGCGGTCCGTGCAGCGAAGTGTCAATTCCCCGCTGGCCTCTTCATTGAATGAAACTCTAATTTAGCAATTTCTCATTTACGCTCCCTGTCTCGTGCCCATCTGCAAATGCAGTATGCACAACCACCGCTTAGTTAAGCCTCACAAATAGGCTATGCAAACAGAACGACGCAAAAGACTGGAGACATCCCAAAAGACTAACTGAGTGAGCTGGAGTCAGCTGTGTTTGCATTCGTGGACAGATAATGTGTAACACACCTTGACAGAAAAGCTCTCCAAAGGCTGGAGAGTCTCCTGTTTTGTGCAGCCTTCATTGTTCGGTGGAACTGGAGAAAACCGAGCAACGGAGAAGAAAGGGCAGGTGGTTGCATTTAGAGGGCGTATCGGCTTTCACCCTTCACTTCAGAGAAAGCTAATGTTATGTTTTCTGTCGGGAGGCTCCCTGGAGTCCTGCCTTGGTCTCCTTCCCCTTAGCCCCCCTCAGCCCCACCAAAGCTGGGAAGGGAGCATGAAACCAGCAACCTGAGTGGCTTTTTTTAAAAAAAAAATGGAGCTTCCCTTTGATGGCTCCTCAAAACACGCTTTCTGTCTTTATCTTGATCCACAAAGCTGGGCTTAAGAAAAGTCTTGCAGATTAGCAACGGTTGGGTCCCTGAGGATTAACATTCCCACAGAAATGTTTGACGCTGTCCTCCTCGCCAGATTGCCTATGAAAACTATCCTCAAATGCCTGTAATTGGAGGCCTACCTACGGACTGACTCTCCTCTTTTCTGCTGTTGAAATGTACATTTTTTTTCTAAATCCTTATCAGAAAGCGAACCCGTAATGTGTCTGAAGTAGGATAATTCCCTTATCAGCTTGAAACTGAGAAATGCCTGACTCTGGGGTTTACTTTTCTGGAGACTGGTTATTGGATTGTTGTTGTTGTTTTTGGTTTTTTTTTCTGTTTTGCCTTTGAGGGCTACTAAAAATATAATTATAAAATAATTATAATTTTAACTGGTAGGTTAAGAAAACCAAGATCACGGCATCTGGCCCTCTCAATTTCTGGCAAATAGATGGGGAAGAAATGGAGGTAGTGACAGATTTTATTTTCCTGGGCTCCAAGATCACCGCAGATGGGGACTGCAGCCAAGAAATTAAAAAACACTTGCTCCTGGGGAGCATGGCAAATCTAGACAACATATTAAAAAGCAGAGACACCCTGCCAACAAAAGTGCGTATAGTCCAGGCCATGGTTTTCCCAGTCGCAATGTATGGCTGTGAAAGTTGGACCATAAGAAAGGCTGAGCGCCAAAGAATGGAGGCCTTTGAACTATGGTGCTGGAGAAGACTCCTGCAAGTCCACTGGACTGTAAGGCGATCCAACCGGTCAGTCCTGGAGGAGATCAACCCCGACTGCTCTTTAGAAGGCCAGATCCTAAAGTTGAAACTCAAGTCCTTTGGCCACCTAATGAGAAGGAAGGACTCACTGGAGAAGAGCCTGATGCTGGGAAAGATGGAGGGCAAGAGAAGAAGAAGGGGACGACAGAGAATGAGGTGGCTGAATGGAGTCCCTGAAGCAGCAGGCGTGAACTTCAATGGACTCCAGAAGATGGTAGAGGACAGGAAGGCCTGGAGGAACATTGTCCATGGGGTCGTGATGGGTCGGACACAACTTCGCAACTAACAACAACATACTACATCTGAGTGGCAGCACCTTGCCAACAAAGACCCATATAGTCAAAGCTGTGGTTTTTTCCACAGTAATTTATGGCGGTGAGAGTTGGGCCATAAGGAAGGCTGGATGCTGATGGATTGGTGCTTTCAAATGGTGGTGTTGAAGAAGATCTTGTGGATTGCAAGGAGTTCAAATCAGTCAACCCTAAAGGAACATCAACCCTGATTGTTCTTGGAAGGACAGATCCTGAATCTGAAGCTTATTTGCAGACCATCCAGACCCCCGCCAAGATAATCCAGTTGGCGCATCCTGAATACTCTTGACTCTGGTTGACCACGGCACTTATCTGAATGACTTTAGCTGTAATGTGTGTTTGATTGTTGAACAAAATGAACAGCCGGGCCTTTTGCTAGGAAAATTTGACCGTGGCTTCTGTACTTTTTTTAAAAAAAAAAAGCCAGAAAGAACAGCAATGCAATAAAATGGTTAAAAACAAACAAACATGTACTGCAGATTAAATCATCCCCAAAACCAAGTATCTAACTACCGATTGTGTTGTCCCAAAGGTGCTTTTTTCACGAGGCAACTGGATTTTCTTGTTTTTCTTTGAAGACGTTTCACTTCTCATCCAAGAAACTTCTTCAGCTATGTCTTGGATGGCTGAGAATCTCCATAGACCTTTGGAGAGGAGGTCTTTTTGGTGAAGGCTTCCTCATTAACCACAACTGCAATTTCAGCACATGGTTTTGTGTGTGTTTTTTTTCCCTTCAAATCGATACTGCGGTTCTCCATTTTTTGTCTGGTGTGGAGAACTGCCTAGAGGATCAAACCAGTCAGGATCAAAATGTTTTAAATTAATTCAGTGAGGAAACAGAGACCCACCCAATTCAGATTCTATAACTTTTTTTTTCTTCAAGGTCAGAGGCCACCATTAAATCAGCAGATCGACTGCGTAGAGAACACTAAAATCTTGAACAAATGAAACCAACAAAATCTGAATTCTTCACCTTGATGCTGGTCACCTTCTTCTCTTCCCTTCCATCTTTCCCAGCATCAGCTCCATCTCTAGAGAGCTGTTTCTTCTCATAATGTCTTCAAAGTAGGATAATTTGAGCCCGGTCATTTGTGCCTCAAGTGAGAACTTCCGATTGATTTATTTAACAATCCATTGGTTTATTTCCTTTATATGGAGACATAATTTAACAAAGTGTAGTGTTACTCATCTTTGGCTCAATGTGGCTGACCACTGCCAACACATTAATAAAACCTGAATGCACAACAAGTGCCAAATACAGTTGTCCGCTAATGTGTTTTCTAAGGATGAGGGATGAATATATTCCATTACGTAGCCCCCCCCCACAAACAGGAGCGGACGCAGATTGATGGTGTCATGAATGCATGCTGCGCTCCTTTGCTTAAAGTCCTGTTAAGCACGTGATCTTGATTCTATCCCTCTGTTAATGCAGCCCAGCACTGTGTTGATATATAACATTTTAACATTCAGTTTCCCACTCCTCTTCCAATTCTCTTTGTTTTTTTTTAAATTGTAAAACCTGAGGGCAGCTCAACGGATTTAAGACCAACATCATGGTCCCCTCAGGGATCCGGGGACCACAGGCTGAGAACCATCGTTCTAAGGCAGTGGTTCTCAACCTGTGGGTCGGGACCCCATTTGGGGTCGAACGACCATTTCACGAGGGTCGCCAAACAACGCGGTCCGCCATTTCCCCCCCCTTTTCCTTAGCTGTGCTACTCCCTTTTATTCTATTGGCTTTTGAAAGCCAATAGAATAGACTCTCTTGAATAGAGTCTAATTCTATTGGCTTTCCAAAGCCTATAGGAATGGTCCAGGCTGTCTCTGCCCTGCTGAGCCCGCCAAAAGTCCCATTCTGCAAATGATAGTCCTCGACTTATGACTGGTTGAGTAGTCCTCGACTTACGACCAGTTGAGGGTCGCGGCATTAAAAAGGTTGAGAACCACTGTTCTAAGACATCTTTGCCTGCAATTCTTGTCATAACCTCTTTGATGATCTGCTTCTCCATGCCCCTTGGGAATAAAAACATGGCCATCCATTGCTGGCAACTAATAATATCTTCTCATCTCCTGGGGAGGAATCAACCACCCCTCCTTTCCTGAGAGTCAATGTGGTGGAAGCTCTGTCAGGTCCTCTCCCACCTGCCTGGGAGTCTCCAAGGGACGGCAAGGCAAGGCAACGTGGGGGGAAAGGACCACCTACTCCCACAGCTCAGGTTGGCCAAACCTTCTGCAGAACGTCAGGCCCGGCATTCCTTTCAGACATTCCTCCACTCCTCCACCGGAAGCTCTGGGTCCAGCTCAGATGGCGATGGGGGTGGAATTCTTCCTGTTCCCGTCACTAGATGCCCTCTTTGGAGAATGTAAGCAGTCCAGGCATTTTCTAAATACCACCGGCCTTGATAAATGTCTGGCTAATGTTGGCCACCAAACGTGGTATAAAATGCAAAAGTTAAAGGAGATATGGAGACTCCATCTTGGGCAAAAGAATGAAGCTGTTTTAAATTGACAACATCGTTGCACAACGTGGGTCCACACATTCCCTCATCCCTATTTTTAAAGTAAAGAGCCTCTGGGTCTTACTGTATGTGGCTTCTGACAAGGTTCTATTTTTAAAATAGGGTTTTCATTTCGACTTAAAGCAGGAGTACACTTCCTTTGTTGGGCCTTTTAGATCAATGACCTTTCCCCGGGCTTAGATTATTATTTCAAGGCATCAAATTCTCTGCTGAGGAGGTGGTAAAAATGAAAAGAGAGAGAGGGAGGGAGGGAGGGAGGGAGGGAAAGAGAGGGGGAGAGAAGAGAAAAGGAGAGGAGAGGAGAGGAGAGAAGAGAAGAGAAGAGAAGAGAAGAGGAGAGGAGAAGAGAAGAGAAGAGAAGAGAAGAGAAGAGAAGAGAAGAGAAGAGAAGAGAAGAGAAGAGAAGAGAAGAGGGAGGGAGGGAGCGAGAGAGGAGAGGAGAGAATGAGAGTGAGAGTGAGAGTGAGAGTGAGAGAGAGAGAGAGAGAGAGAGAGAGAGAGAGAGGGAGAGAGAGAGAGGTGCAGATTAGATTAAAACAGCCTGTCAATTTTACCTAAAATAATGTTTGGGATGGCTTTGTCAGCTTCTGCTGCAATGGGAAATTTGTATCTTAGACAGGAATGTTTTAACCGTGTTTGTCCTGCTGTGCTACTTTTCTCTTTGCAGGAGTCATTCAAGAGGATAAACCAATCAATTATTAAATTTATTTGACCACAGCTGGACTCCATGTACGGTTCCCCCCCTTTTGGCATCTGTTAGGACAGTGGTGGCGAATCTATGGCACGGGTACCAGAGGCAGCACTCGGAGCCCTCTCTGTGGGCACACGTGCCGTTGCCCCAGTCTTGCCTCCCCCCGCGACCCCATCCTTTTCAGCAGCCCCCCTGGAGGAGAGTCGCCCTCGAGCATGGCCCACACTGAGTAGCGCAGCCAAGGACATGGCAGCCAGGCAGCGGAGACAAGACTCTTGTCCCTCTGCCTTCACGCCCCATCATGTGTCTTGTCCCTCTGCCCTACCTCTGCCCTCACGCCCCAACATGCAGTTGATGCTGCAGGGCACGGGCAGAGGGTGTGGCCACCATAGCGCTGCTGGGCGGCCTGGGCAATCTGCAGCGGGCCCTGGAGGCAGTGAGTGGTCCTGTGGGCAGGGGGGGCAGAGGATGGGGGGCAGAGTGGGGGCGGGACAGGGGGATGGAGCAGGGGCGGGGCCAGTTTTTGGGCACTCGGTCTCTAAAAGGTTCACCATCACTGTGTTAGACTCTCGTTCATTAAATAGTTATGACTCCGTCTCTTATTTAATTCACCTTTTTGGTTTCTGGTGTGAGTTAATGCCTAATCGGCTACACCGCTTCAGAAAAGGACGGTCTCCTCTTTCCTTTGAAGAAAGCATCTAGCCCCTCGTGGCTGCCACGGGGTGATTGAAGGTGTAGAAGTGTCACAACTAGGAGCACAAATGCATGTATGTCGAGGAAAATTTGTTAAGTATGCTTCAGGTATGCTGGGTTTAATTTACAGAGCACAGGAAATAGATGTTTGGACATGTGTCAAGAAAAATAGCAATCATTTATTGAGACCAAAATTAGTTGCACTGTAATGAACATCCAGAAAGATTTATATTCCTCTGCAAGTGGTTGAGCAATTGGATTAGAATAGAGCTGGAAGGGACCTTGGAGGTCTTCTAGTCCAACCCCCAGCTGAAGCAGGAGACCCTATATAATTTGAGACAAGGGGCTGTCCAGTCTCTTACTTAAAAGCCCCCAGTGATGAAGCGAAGCAGTTGCCATAACAGAAATTAGGAACAACTACATTTGTAAGATCAAAACTGTCAAGATGTTCACTGTGATTGTAGGACTGAAGGCACAGTGACCACCTGTGGTCTTCTCACACACACACATACACACACACACACACACACACACAAACACAGACACAGTGTTCACAGAGACAAAACAACATGCAGAGCCGATGGCTGTAGAACATGAACTTTGGGAAAGAGAGACATAGTTAAACAGGTGGGTCCTCAACATACGACCATAAACGGAGCCCAAAATTTCCATCGCTAAGCAAGAACAGTCGTTAAGTGATTTTTGCCCTATTTGACCATCTTTCTTGCGACGGTTGTTAAGTGGATCACATGATTGTGAAGTCAACCTGACTTCCTCGTTGACGTTGCTTTTTCGGAAGGTCACAAAATGGGAGCACGTGACCCGACACGCACGCACACAGACACACACGCATGCACACACACACACACACACACACACACACACACACACGGGGACGTTGCGACCATCATAAATACGAGTCAGTTTCCAAGCATCTGAATTTTGATCACGTGGCCACGGGGAGGCTGCAACGGTCCGTAAGCGTGAAAAATGTTCATAACTCATTGTTTTCAGTGTGGTTCTAACTTCAAACGGCCACTCAACTCAATGGCTGGGCCTGCCCTGTGATTCGTGCATTTTGAGACTTGCCAAGCCCATCCGTGCGCTTAAAGCTGCGGCCTTCATTGAGTAAATCCTTCAAGGTGAACCCTCCAACTTTACTCCCTCTTCTCTTCTTTCTCTTTAGAGGGATGCTCTCCATGGTGACCCTCACTTGTACGTTCATCATCAAAGCCGACTCATCTGCTTCCTCTGCACTGGTGGTCCATTTGACTTTGATCATCCCAATCCTTTTGTAGAGTCTACGTTTTGGTGCCCAGAAAGAATAACAGCCCGGTGTATTGTACCCTTTGTATGGGATTGTATCATGCGGTAAGGCAGGTGTGGCTTTTGGCTAGATTGAAAGAAAGACACACGTCTCCCGCCTCTTCCCTGTTCTCCGTCTACTTCGATTACGGCGTGCTCAGCTCGCCCCCAGCCATTCCCAGACTCTGACTGAAGTCGACATGAAAAGATTTAAAAAGGATCAGGATCTCCCACCCCCTTTTTTTTAATGATAACAAACTAGTAACTTTTCATTGTTGCCGGAGAAAATGAGTGACTTTTTTTCTCCCCTCCGCAGACTTTTTTGTCCTTCTAATCTGCTTTTGCTTCGACTTAAATGGGGAGATGAAGGCTTAAGCAGAGCACACAAAAACTATGAAATTCAATCTGATTTCCCTGTTACAGGATTCAGATTTCCATCCCTGCTCGCTAGGGGATCATTATCTGCCAAGCTTCCTATGGTCCACTTTGATTAATGGCTTATTTGCAGACCGTCCAGAGCACCGACGAGATCATTCGGTTGGCCAATCCTGAATACTCTTGACTCTGGTTGACCACAGCACTTGTCTGAATGACTTTACTTGTAACGTGTGTTTGCTTGTTGAAGAAAATGAACAGCCCAGCCCTTCGCTAGGAAAACATGACTGTGTCTTTTGTACTTCTTTAAAAAAAAAAAAACAGCAATGCAATAAAATAGTAAAAAAAATACTATTTGGAATCCTGCATCCAGTTTTGGTCGCCATGATGTAAAAAAGATGTTGAGACTCTGGAAAGGGTGCAGAGAAGAGCAGCAAAGATGATCAGGGGACTGGAGGCCAAAACATACGAAGAATGGTTGCTGGAATTGGGTATGTCTAGTTTAATGAACAGAAGGATGAGGGGGGACAGGATAGCAGTGCTCCAATATCTCAGGGGCTGCCCCAAAGAAGAGGGAGTCAAGCTATTCCCCAAAGCACCTGAAGGCAGGACAAGAAGCAACGGATGGAAACTAATCAAGGAGAGAAGCAACCTGGAATTAAGGAGAAATTTCCTGACAGTGAGGACAATTAACCAGTGGAGCAACCTGCCTCCAGAAGCTGTGAATGCTCCAACACTGGAAGTTTTTAAGAAGAGACTGGACAGCCATTTGTCAGAAATGATATAGGGTTTCGTGCCTGAGCAGGGGGTTGGACTAGATGACCTCCAAGCTCCCTTACAACTTTTTATTATTATTATTATTATTATTATTATTATTATTATTATTATTATTATTATTATTATTATCTCAAAGACTTTGGCCACCAAATGAGAAGTGAGGATTCCTTGGAGACAACCCTGTTGTTGTTGTTGTTGTTGTTCTTCTTCTTCTTCTTCTTCTTCTTCTTCTTCTTCTTCTTCTTCTTCTTCTTCTTCTTCTTCTTCTTCTTCTTCTTCTTCTTCCTCTTCCTCTTCCTTGGCAGAATCTGGTGATGTTCCTCAGTGTGCTGGTGGACTGGCTGATCCCAGATATTCCCAAGGACATCAATGAGCAGATCAAGAAGGAGAAGCGCGTGCTGGTGGATTTCTCCTTGAAGGAAGAGCACGAGAAACTGAAACTGATAGAAAACTTTAGTGGAGAAAACTTTAGCCCTAGTGCTGTTGCTATTATTATCATTAGGCCCACTGTCCTTTTATCTTCTCTCTGCCTCTCCCTCTCCCTGCAATCATTTTGGATGTTTGCCAGTCATCAAGAGCTAGTTTGAGCCAAGTGGGGTGTGTGCTTGTCTGCTCTGAATATAGGGACTGAAAGGGAATGTTTTGGGTGCAAACTGAATGGCCTTCGGTAATTTTCCAACTCTCGTGACAGTGGCAGGCACCAACGCTGAGCATCTGCCAATGCAATCAAGAGGCTGCTTTCCTTCTTGCCAGCAAATTCCAGTCTCCTTCTTTGCCATTCCTCTGTCTCAAAATTTAGACAGCAAACTCTTCCAGATACAGAGATTGTCCTTTTTTAGTAGCTTTACACGCTACTTTGGCACATTATATACGCGACAGGCACAACACGGGGGGGGGGGGGGAGAATTAGGAACTGTAGAACTGGGCCAAGAAGAAAGGAAACCGCCAAGCCGTAGAAGTCCAATCCATTGTGAAAATGCCGCCCTTGCAACATGGAACTCCGAAGAGGAGCTTTGAAGAACTCAACCCTCAGTTCTCCAGTGTTTTTCAACCTTGGCCACTTGAAGATGGGTGGATTTCAATTCCCAGAATTCCCCACGCTGGTGTTGGAAGAAAAGTCTTCATCGTGGTTCATCCAAGCTGGGAATAAACATGGCAACTGCTTTGGGAAGAAGGTTGTACTTTATTGGAGAGGAGAGCCAGACAGGAAGATGGCTCTGGCAGCAAGAGAAGTGAAAAAAAAAAGAGCTGAGCACATGTGGGTAATGGGTTTTTATACCCTCTGGAGCCTTTTGTCTGGAGTTGTTCCTGTGGCATGAACTTTGACCTGAGTCTGAGTGTGCCTTTCTGGTATTTTGAAGGTGATGGGTCAATCCTATTATGTCCCAAGGGTCATATCCTGCTTCTCTGGGGCTGAAGACTCTTAAAGTTTGGATGGGGTGTGTAGATTTTAGGCCTTTGTCTTCTTAATCTCCTAGCTCTCTGGATTTACATCTGCATCTCTATAGAGCTGATTTCTGCTTGGGGAAAAGAGACCTGGGGCTATTAAGAAAAACTGGGCATGCTTTCCTTCATTTTTAAGATCCTTTGAGGAAATATATTTTTCTGTCCTTTTAATATTTCCTTCTCGGGGGGGGGGGGGCTGACTTTCCACATTGGCTAGGGAATTCTGGGAGTTGAACTCGACACATCTTCCAAGCCTGCCAAGGTTGAGAAACACAATTCCAGGCAGTCTGTTGAACTTTATCACCGCTTTCAACAGCAAATCTTCTGTCTGCCCTGCTTGGCAAGTTTGTTTGGAATTCACGATCTGGAATAAATTTTGTTCACAGAAGAATGGCAGCCCTTTCGGTTCTGAAAGCTGCAAAGATGCCAGCTGACCATCTGAGGCTCGTGAACACACCCATGTTTGTGTTATTCATGTTACTTGTCATCCGTACCTTATGGAAACAGGCTTGCTCAGACTCAGCTGGGCAATGGAACAACCTGCCTCCAGACGTTGTGGATGCTCCAACGCTGTAGGTTTTTAAGAAGAGGTTGGACAGCCATTTGTCTGAAATGGTATGGGGTCTCGTATTTAATACAATACAATAACAGAGTTGGAAGGGACCTTAGAGATCATCTAATCCAACCCCCTGCTCAGGCAGGAAACCCTACACCATTTCAGACAAATGGCTGTCCAGTCTCTTCTTAAAA
Source organism: Crotalus tigris (assembly GCF_016545835.1). Classification (NCBI taxonomy): domain Eukaryota; kingdom Metazoa; phylum Chordata; class Lepidosauria; order Squamata; family Viperidae; genus Crotalus; species Crotalus tigris. The sequence continues at coordinate 79,058 of NW_024098566.1, read as the reverse complement.
CCTTCCAGTGTTGGAGCATTTACAACTTCTGGAGGCAAGTTGTTCCAATGGTTAGTGTTCTCATCTTCAGGAAATTCTTCCTTAGTTTTAGGTTGCTTCTCTCCTTGGTTAGTTTCCATCCATTGCTTCTTGTCCTGCCTTCTGGTGCTTTGGAAAATGGCTTGACTCCCTCTTCTTTGGGGCAGCCCCTGATATATTGGAAGACTGCTATCATGTCCCCCCTTGTCCTTCTCTTTGTTAAACTAGACATACCCAATTCCAGCAATTGTTCCTTATATGTTTTAGCCTCCAGTCCCCTAATCATCTTTGTTTCTCTTCTCTGCACTCTTTCTAGAATCTCAGCATCTTTTTTACATCGTGGTGACCAAAACCAGTTGCAGTATTCCAAGTGTGGCCTTACCAAGGCCTTGTAAAGCGGTGTTAACACTTCATGTGATCTTAATTCTATCCCTCTGTTCATGCAGCCTAGCACTTGGTTGGCTTTTTTGGCAGCTGCAGCCCACGGCTGGCTCCTATCTAAGAGATTGCCCACTAGGACTCCAAGGTCCCTCTCACAGTTACTATCTGAGCAGGAGGTTGGACTAGAAGACCTTGAAGATTTCCTTCAATTCTGTTATTTTTTTATTCTGTATCTACGTTTTTTTATTATTTTTTTGGCTGGCTCAGGAATTCTGGGAGTTGAAGTCCACAAGTCCTAAAGGGACCATAGTTCTCCACCTCTGTTTTAAACAAATGGTGACACCTGTTCAACTGGGTCTCCTTGAACATCAAGGCTCTCTCTGGGACAACAAAAAGACATTCTTCCCCAAAGCTGTGTCCTCACTTTTTCCATCAGCTGGAGAGGAGAGGAAGGCCTCAAAAGGAACCACATGTACTCCAGATACATTCCTGAGCAGCTTGGAATTCTGGGAGTTGAAGTCCACAGATCATAAAAGGGCCATAGTTCCCCACCCCTGCTTTAAAATGAGAAAACGCTTTCCATCACCCCATTCAAAGGTTTTGAGCAGTGAAATGCTCGGGGCACTTTCTAAGCGATGGCGGGGGGTGGGTGATGAATTTTGATCTGTAATTTCTAATTTCTGCTTCTTGTCTTGTACAATCTGACATACACTGGGTTAGACTAAACATAGCCTGTAGTAATTTTTATGGCAGCGGCGCAATGTTCTGTGGCTGTTTAATGTGTAGCCTGGACATAAACAAATTGTGATTTGTACCCCCAAATTATTGACATTCTACGTTTAATTGTGGTGCTTTCCCCACTGCTACACACTGCTCTAGTTTCCATCCCTTTCTGAGTTGACACTGCCAGATCTTCTCTCCGGTCTTCTCTTCCAAGTCTCCGTTGGTCTTCTGGCTTCCCTCCAAGGTAATGGGTGACAAAGCCCAACAGATGTTCCTTTAGAAGTCTTAAAAGATGAAAATCAGATCTTCCATACTTTAAGGATGCCCTTGGATGAGATCAGAATAAGGGGGAAATGTTTTCTAACATCGGTCCAGCAAAGAATGACTCAAGGCTGCCTTATTCTCATCTGAGGATGAGATGAAGCCACATCATGGGGACTTGGCAGAAAGAGGTCACCAGAACAGAACAACAGAATAACACAGTTGGAAGGAATTTTAGAGGTCTTCTAGTTCAACCCTCTGCTCAGGCAGGAAACCCATACCATATCAGACAAATGGCTGTCCAATCTCTTCTTAAAAGCCTCCAGTGTTGGAACACCCACAACTTCTGAAAGCAAGTTTTTCTACTGATTAATTGTTCTCCCCCCCTTCAGGAAATTTCTCCATAGTTCTAGGTTGGTTCTCTCCTTGTTTAGTTTCCATACATTGCTTCTTGTTCTTATGCTTCAGGGGCTTTGGAGACTAAGTTGATCTCCTTTTCTTTGTGGTTGCACAACCACTCAATGCAAACACCGGGAGATCCATTGACTCCGTATCAGCTCCAAGCAAGCATTGCTTGTGGGGTCTCAGAGTTCAGATTCAGTGAAAGCTGGCAGCAGAAGGCTATCAGCCACAGGAATGGATCTCCCCCTCTTCCTTTCACCAAGATTCTGAGTTAAGAGGACTCAATGGGGTAATGAGAAGAGCTGTTTCTCCTGATTCCTGAATGGATCTCAACACTACTCTGGAATCTGGATAGGGCAGAAAAGTTGATTGGGCTTCCACGTAAACATGTGGCTTCCATTTCCTGGGATGATCAAGCCCAAGCCATTTTGGAACAGATGGTGCTGATGTGGATCCAACACTGGACTAACATGGAAAAGGACTTGGTGTCTCAGATGGGTACAAGTAAGGATGGAGTAAGGATGGAGCCCCAGCCTGCCCCTACATGCCGATTCCTCCTTCTGTAGTATATATATATATACTACAGAAAGCAAACAAACCTGAACACCAGGAAAAAATTTAAAACTGGAAAAGTTTAATATAATGCCAAGCTTTCGTCGGAAACTACCAACATCATCAGGGCTTAATGCCAGTCAATGGGAGGATTGGTCAATGTCTGCACTCGGCTCATGGATCTCATCACCGGTCCCTGTTGATTAAGCTGTGTTTTAAGTGTATCCTTAGCATTGGTTACTACTACCGTTCTGCTGCTAGCTCTTTCACTTCTATCTCCCTTTTCTGTACGTGTATTGCTGTCTATCTCCTCATCACAGGTTCCTGGATTAAGCACATTCCTCCCCCCCCCTTTTTAGGTTGCCCGTTGCCTCCGTATCTCTCCAGTTGCTTTGTCCTCTCACACTGCCTATCTCCTTATCATAGGTTCCTGGGTTAGATGCATCCCTCCCTCCCTTTTTTACGTTAAAAATTTGAATCCTGGGTGATGCCATGTAGTAAAAACAAATAAATACAAACACCAGGATGATATCAAACTAGGATTTGTTTAATAAAATGCTGAGCTTTCGTTGGCCAGCATTGCCGACATCATCAGAGCATAAAAACAAGTCAATGGGAGTTCCCTTTTTATAACGCAGGCCGATTTTGCGCATGGCTCCTGGATAGATGGACCGATCACTATATATATTACAGGACCCCGCAAAAAACCTTCCAAGCCAATCAAGGATCCAACAGGATCCCATGAGGTCTACGTTTATCATTCCAGGGGTATAATTCACCTCTCAAAATGGGAGCAGAATTCACCCTGGTGCATTAGAAGTGAAACGCAAGGGCTAAAAGGCAGCAGAGGGAATTTGTTCTATAAAATACTTAGCCTGGATTAGGTTACAAGGGATGACAGATGGCAGAAGGATGAAGCCAGCTCAGTTGCCTTTACATAGTAAACAAATGGAATCGCCTTTTGGATATGTTTTATGAGAACATGGGGCTGTTCTGGATGCTAGTTTGTCTGACATTTTATTTGAGTTCTGGAATAGGTTCACAAGGAAGACCGCATCACATAAACCAATCAGCTTGATTTACTTGCCTTCAGAAATCGCGGGCTCTGCTCCATCAATGGAGGCTTTGAAGAAGAGACTGGACAGCCACTTGTCTGGAATGGTATAGGGTCTCCTGCTTGAGCAGGGGGCTGGACTAGAAGACCTCCAAGGTCCCTTCCACCTGTATTGACTGACTTACATAAATGACTCATGTGATTACAAGGATGTTGCAAATGTCTTAAGTGTGAAAAACGATCCTAAGTCATTTTTTTTTCCCAATGCCCTCGTTCCCTAAAGGAATAGTTCCAGGTCAAGGGCCACGTGTGATCATTATATTTCTTTCTTCTTTATTCCCCTGAGGTTCCAATGTGCAATTTTCAATAGGCTTCCTGAGAAACGGCTGATTTGCTGCCCCCAAATGCAGACAATTTCCACTGGCAAATAAATCTACGTCTTTCCCTCACACGCTTAAAACTTTCTGCGTTCACTCAGCCTCCAAGATGACAGGAAGTTGTGGGTGTGTTAAGGACCACAGCCTTCACAGACATTTTATTTATGCAATATGAATCTGAGACAAAAGTGATAGAGTGTGGTTAGTTAGCTCCAGGGCCAGCGTTCTTGGTTTCCATTTGTCTCCAAAATTCCGCTTTCTTTTTGTGTGTGTGTGTCTGTGTGTGTGTTTTAGCCATAGCTGGTTGTGGTGTTTTTTAGACACTCTCTTTTCCATTCTAGTATGTTTAGCTTCAGAATTGGTTTAATTTAGTCAAAAAAAAGTGCACAAAAGGAGTCCCCTTTTAGCCATTTGGACTAGAAGGGCACGCTTGCGAGTATTGTGTCCAAATTTTGATTATAATTTATTTGCATCCCGCCTTTATTATTTTTACAAGTAACTCAGGCGGGCAAACATGTTCAACACGCCTCCCTCCACCTATTTTCCCCATAACAACATCCTTGTGAGGTGGGCTGGGCAGAGGGAAAGGCCCAAAATCACCCAGCTGGTTTTCATGGCTAAGGTGGGTTAGCATTAAATAAATACATAAGATGAAGAGTTATATGAATGTGAATCAAACAAAGAAAAATGTAGGTGTTCTTTCCCCAATGATCGTATTTTCACATCACCTTCATCTGATTTTTAGGGAATTAATCATCCAAATATCCCTTCCAGAAAGACCTGGTGGAATTCATTTTGTCAACCAAATGTAATAGAACTTCCTTTGGACAGTTACAAATGGATTAAGGGTCTAGATCAGGGGCCTTCAAACTTGGCCCTTTTATGACTGGTGGACTTCAACTCCCAGAATTCCTCAGTCGGCCATTTTGATGAAACTGTGGGCTTGGATCCAGACCAGGGGTCTTCAAACTTGGCCCTTTTATGACTGGTGGACTTCAACTCCCAGAATTCCTCAGCCAGTGTGCCTGGCTGAGTTTGAAGACCCTTGGTCTAGATGGAGTAACTTGTCTGATCATTTCGTTCTACCATCAGCACAAAGCGTGGGAAAGGGGCTCGGTGTTTTTAATATCTTCTCTCATTAAGGCTTTTTTTCCCCAAAAAAATGTTTGTAAACTTTTTAAATTGGATTTGGTTTGATGTATGTTCCAGGAACCAGCATGTCCCTGCATTTGAATTGTAAAGCAATTAACAGAGCAGCCAAATCAACGGAAAGTTTAGGAAAGCCAATGCGGAAAAAAGGGCTCAAAAACCCAAATTAAAAAAAAAAAAAGACCTTCTTTTGAGGAAATCTAGCTTTTCAGTATTTATATGAATAATCCTTTTTGAGTGTTTTTTGGCGCTCTAAAGTTTTCATTACAAATTGTTTCATATTTTCCTTAGCTTCAAAAAAAAAGAAGCTGGCAACACGAACAGGCAGTCGCAGATGTGTTTGCAATAAAATAAAATAAAACATTTGCTCTAATTCCAGAGTAATAATGGGAGACCGGGAGGGTGAGAATCATGATAAAACACAACATACGGGAGAGAATTATTATTATTATTTTTTACTGATTTCACAATTCATGGATTATTCAGGTGCTTTTTCGGCTTTGTTTGAAGAAGCTGAAAGTCAAGAGGATCCCCTGAGATCCCAGCAATTTCTTTGAGCCAATGCCTTTTAAAACAAGTAACAGGGAGTCCTCAACTTATGACCACAATGGAACATGACCAAATTCAGGTTGTTAAGTGAAACATTTGAGTTTTGCCCTATTTTATGACTTTTCTGGTCACGGTTCTTAAGCGAATCATTGCAGTTGTTAAGTTAGCAACATGGTCGTTAAGTGGAATCTGGCTCCCCCATTGACTTTGTCAGAAGGTCACAAAACAGGTTCACACATCATCCCTGGACCCTGCAACTATCATAAATATGAGTCAGTTGGCAAGCGTCTGAAATTTGATCACATGGGGGACACTGCAACGGTCGTAGCTGTGAAAAATGGTCATGTCACTTTTTCCACGGCTGTTGTAACTTTGAACGGCCACTAAGTGAACTGTTGTAAGTCCAGGACTACCTGTAGTGCAAGCATTGGTGGGATTCAGCCAGTTCGCATCAGTTCGGCGGAACTGGTAGCTAAATTTTGTTAAGTTCAGAGAACCGGCTGAATGCACATTGCTTCCAGAAGTCCGTTCTAGGCCTGGGTGGCCTGCAGGAGGCGTCCCAGGCCTTGAACGGCCTGCCGGAAGTGCATGGATGCCACTTCCGGAAGTCCGTTCTAGGCCTGGGAGGTCTGGAGGAGGCCTCCCAAGCCTAGAATGGCCTGCCAGAAGTGCGTGGATGTTACTTCTGGAAGTCCGTTCTAGGCCTGGGAGGCCTGGAGGAGGCTTCCCAGGCCTAGAACAGCCTGCCGGAAGTGCGTGGATGCCACTTCCAGAAGTCCGTTCTAGACCTCAGAGGCCCAGGCCTGCATCCACACAGAGAACCGATTGTTCAGATATTTGAATCCCACCGAATGCAAGGTTGGATCGCCACAAAATCGGCAGACGTGACTGAATGGATATTATCGTCATCATGATCACCTTTTAACCTTTTTTGCTATTGCTTGCTACGCTGAAAATCCCAAGGGGGAAAAAGAATACCGATATTCCCTAAAGGTGGGGTTTTTTTTTTTTTTTTTTAAGCAGTTTATGGAAAGTTGCGGAGGACCTGCAATCACAAACAGAAAGGAGAAATGATGTTTGCCACAATTATACATCCATTCTTTACTGTTCTTTATCACGAGAGAGAGAGAGTAGTTGGCTGGACTTTAATAAATAAGGACCACTTATAATATATAAACAATAGAAACCTTTATATGCTACATGCATATCGTATAATTTAGTCATAATAATTTATATGGCCGAGAGAAACGCACCTAAGTTCGTCCAATTTTCCTGGACAAGGCGCAGACACACGAGGTGTCTATTCTGATCCATCGCCAGGCGACGAGTTTATTGTTTTCCGAAGTCAATGCGCGGACAAACGTTTGCGAGGTTTTGCACTGGGAATTCCAGTGCTTATCGTCAATGCCGCGACAACCACTCCGGGCAGGTTTGGCTTGCTTGCACCTGGTTTCGTAAAAATATTGTTTGACCGGAGACGGGCCCATTCGGATTTCTCCCAAGACAGTCACCTGGTGTCCTCGGATGTCAACCGCAGACGTTTTGTCCGTGACCCATCGGCTCTCGCTGTCACACACAGAGTATTCCCCACGGTGGGTTTTTCCTTCCGCATGCCTCTTCCGGCGAGACGTTCGGTTCAGCACCATGGGCTCCTCCATCAGATACAAAGGAGGGGGCTCCAGGGGGGTATTTTCACTCAGGAGGACCCGGGGAGAACTGAAGCGTCTCTGCTGCCTCACTAATTCCACATCCAATGAAACGATAGGCTGGAAACCCGAAAATCGAATATCTTGGCTTGTAGTCACCTCTGCTTCAGCCTCGGTTTCCCTCCCTGTGGTTGGCATGCCATCCTTGGTTCTGGCTGTCTGCTTGGGGACCTTGTTTTTCCAAATACCAGCTTGAATCAGTGTCCTAAGGAAAGAATTCATGGAATCTTCTGATAAACTCCCTTGATCCATGCTGGTCGATTGGATGCCACACAGAAACGCCAGAAAGGTCACAGAAAAGATGATGGACATCACCTTGTTCACATATAAGGCCTGAAAAAGAATGGAGAGGCAACTGAATCGCATGAACCATAAGGCACACAGCAAGGTATTAATATAGTCATGAGTAATTTATATCACAGTTGAGCAAGGGAATTCAGTTTTTGGCTTCGATTATGCAGTGCCGATGCTATGCTATTCAAAATAAAGATTCTTAAGGTAAACAATGCCTCAAAGTTCTTTTGAAGAGCTTCATCTATCAGAACCATGACATTTATTGCCAACATCTCATTCTTGCAGACGTGCCCGATTCTTGGTCTGAACGAATGGGTCCCTCCCACCCACTCAAAATACACATGACGCAATAAAACGTTAGCTAGATTTGGAAGGAAAAAAAATCTAGCTTTGCATAATGCCATCCCAACATAACAATAAGAGAAGAAGTCAAATTCTATCACTGTGCAGATTGCCTCTTACGGTTAAAAAAAAAAAAAACACACCACTCTATATTTTGTCTAGACTAGATATTTTTTTTTTATTTTTACAAAGAAGTGACATTTTAAAAAAATATACTTCCTTTGTCATAAAATATTTTATTGTTCTAGAAGAATAAAAACTTGTGAGAGGGGGGGAAAACTGCCAGGAGTATTTAAACAGTATGTCACTAGGCTTCAAGTGGCAATAGTAATCAGATTAGAGTAACTTGTTTGTAAATAGCAACCCAGTTTTCACAAAGTGGCTAAAAATAGAACTGCCTGATGACCGGAATTCGTTGTGTAACCAAAATAATTCTAGTTGTTGCCCTCTGATGAACAGCTTTGTTGTTAGACTATTTCAGAAGTCCCCGTAAACGGTTATCAAGTCCAATGACAGATCTACAGAGTGCTAAATTTTGAGCGTAGTTTTCGATTAGTTCATGCTGTCAATCCTCAACTATATTAGTTCAACCACAGGCAAGGAAAATGAATGTTCCTTCCCATGAAGGACTCCTAGCATGAAGACTGCGTGTTTTCTCCAGAAAATGCAGAATTTTCTCCTTTTTTTCCCACGGGAAAGAGTTCAGCCCTGCACTCCCCCATCGGCAGTCCAACGCTGCAACATTCCTGCCACATCACCCAATTCCTGGGTTGTGTTCCCCTCCTGCAATCCTTTTGGCCCTCTACAAGTGTGGTGAACGCAAGAGGCCAGTTTAGTAGCAGTGGTTGGTTCTGACACTTCCTTTTAAGTGAGATAATTAGCATTTCACACAGATTAACATGCCTAAGACAAAAAGGCCCTCGTGACCGCAGCATTTTCCACAGATGAAATAGTTCTCCTGATGAGAACCAGAACTTTTCGAAGATCGCGGATTCATGGAAAATTTAATGCGTTCTGTATTCTGCTCCAATTGGTTGTTTGTTTGTTTGCAAAACTCTTGGCCCATTAACTATGTTGTTGGTGTTTTTATTGTAAATATTCCCTTCTAAACACATGATTACTACATCGGCCAGTTTTGAAAAGGAGAGAGATTTTGCTCTCCTCATGTTTCGTTTTTGTCCCCAGATGGATGCAGCACAGTGGGTGTTCAGAGAGAAAAACATGCACACAAACACACATCTCTTCGGTTTGTCCGGGAGGAAATAAACGCAAAGAGAATGAATAGCTTGTTGACCGGTAGGTCAGCAGTTCAAGATCCGAGCGTCGCGTGACAGCATGAGCTCCCGTTCCTTGCTCCCGCTCCTACCCAGCTAGCAGTTCAAAAACATGCAAATGCAAATAGATAAATAGGTACCACTTTGGTGGGAAGGTAACAGCATTCTGTGCACTTTGGTGTACAACAATGCTGGCCACACGACAACGGAAGTGTCTTCAGATGACGCTGTCTCCCTTGGCTAGGAAACAGAGAGGAACACCACCACCCAGCAGAGTCGGACACAACCAGACAGGGGAAAACTTTACCTTTTACCAGGACTTGGTTCCAAGTTTATTCCTCGCCAAATATACATACTAAGTCTGAAATAAATCACTGGAAATTGAATTTTCATACCATCCAACTCCCTTCTAAATAACCTCAAAGGCCATCTTCAATTAGTTTCCAAAATCAGTTCTCATCCCTTTTCCTGTTGGCCTCTTCTCTTCTCATTAAGCCTTCAGTTTCCTGAGCTCGTATTGCTACCTCTCCCTCCAGCTTCTGCTTCTGTTTTTCTGCCCCACCCCAACCCCATCCCATCCCAAACAGGATGGCTCCTCACCTCTTTCTACAAACTTCCAGAACTTTGACTTGCTTTCCACAGCACCACTTTGTAAGGATGATGGAAGCTTCCTGGTCTTGACTTCACCTTTTAAATTGAAGAAGAGAAAAAAAGAGCATCACCTGAAGTGCAATCATGGTTTGGTGTGTCTGATTTCCAGGGATGGAAAAAGGACACTGTGAAGCTGCTACGCTAGCTACAGGTATCCTCAATTTACAGGCGTTTGTTGAGTGAACGTTTGAATTTATAACGCCGCTGAAAGAACTGGTTATGACTGTTTTTCACAGATACTGTGCTGTCCCGCTCACTCGCACGCACACGTAAGGGTGTTTTAGTGGGTTTTATTAATATTCCGAAGTAATTCCCTTCACCCAAAACTGAAAACTGTCCCAATTAAGTCCAACTGAAAGCAGACCGATGCTAGTCCACAGAGCAACGGCCAATGAGTCCACAAGGCACTTGAAAGATTCCCAACTGACATAAACCCACCAGGCAACATTAAATCCACAATACAAGAGGGTTCACAGGGGAAGAAATGTCCAGACTTAACAAGGCACAATCCAAGTCAATGTGTCAATCCAAAGCAAGACAGGAATCACAACCAGGAAACACACAGCTATGAAATGAACACGTTGTTCCCAACATTGCCTCCATCTGACTGCTGTGCTAAATAGCCAGCTTCTGGTGCAGCCCATCAAGACGGGTGAGGCTGCCTCCTTATGAGTAACCTGGCTGACCTTCTCTGCTCCTGCCTTTTCTCTGCCCTACATGTTCTTGGGTCAGGTGCAGCAGGCAGTTCCTCTTCCTCCTCACTGACTGGCTGCAGCTGCCTGCTTTCTCCACCTGAAGCCTCGGGGCTGTCTTGCTTCAGCTGCGCTTCAGCCAAATCCCTCTCAGTTGGCTGCTCAGAGCCATTGACCAACTCCTCTCCAGACATGGTTCATCCTCCTCCAAGCTGACATCTGGAGAGGTATCTGGGGAAGTATCCAGGGGAGTCATCACACCTACAACCATTGCAACATCCCCATGGTCACATGATCAACATTTGAATGTTTGACAACTGATTCATATTTACGACGGTTGCAGTGTCCCGGGGTCATGTGATCCCCTTTAACAAATTTCTGATAAGCAAAGTCAATGGGGAAGCCAGATTCACTTAACAACCGTGTTACTAACTTACTAACTAACTAACTTACAACTGCAGTGATTTGCTTAACGACTGTGGCAAGAAAGGTCGTAAAATGGGGAAACACTTAAAACATCATCAGCTAGATGTTCTCTGCTGGAGAGCCTGGGAGGTTGCCCTTTGGCCTAAGTCTTAGTGATTCAAGACGAATTCCTCTCTCCCTATTAAATTGTGGGAGGGACAATACTTCCTAACCAATTAGATTAATTAGTTAATTAATCTTATCTGTCTAGTCAAGTTCCAGACTCAGCATAAAGGAGAAGATCATCATAGCCATTGATGCCAATCTCTGAACTGTGATACCCAGACAAGCACTTTCCAGGGACATCACTTAAATAGGAGCCAGCCGTGTGCTGCAGCTGCCAAAAAAGCCAACACAGTGCTAGGCTGCATTAACAGAGGGATAGAATCAAGATCATGTGAATTGTTAATACCACTTTATAACACCTTGGTAAGGCCACACTTGGAATACTGCATCCCATTTTGATCACCACGATGTAAAAAAGATGTTGAGTCTCTGGAAAGAGTGCGGAGAAGAGCAACAAAGATGATCAGGGGACTGGAGGCTAAAACATATGAAGAACGGTTACTGGAATTGGGAATGTCTAGTTTAATGAAGAGTAGGACGAGGGGGGACATGATAGCAGTATTCCAATATCACAGGGGTTGCCCCAAAGAAGAGGGAGTCAAGCTATTCTCCAAAGCACCTAAAGAAGCAATGGATGGAAACTAATCAAGGAGAGAAGCAACCTGGAACTAAGGAGAAACTTCCTGACAGTTAGAACAATTAATCAGTGGAACAACCAGCCTCCAGAAGTTGCAAATGCTCCAACACTGGAAGTTTTTAAGAAGACAGTTTGTCTGAAATGGTATAGGGTTTTCTGCCTGAGCAGGGGGTTGGAATTGAAAACCTCCAACATCCCTTCCAACTACTACTACTACTACTACTACTACTACTATTACTACTACTACTGTTGTTGTTGTTGTTGTTGTTATTGTATCATGGAAGTTATATCAACCTGATTACTTGGACTGACAACGACCCAGGATCCAGGAACACCCTTACACCAGGTACTATTAGCCAAGTCAGCAGGGATCTATTCTCCTAGAAAGGATCAAGTACAACAGGGATCCCTGATTTTATGCAAACCTGACCCCTGAATCTGGAGCGCAAAAGATCAAGAAAACTGGCATTCTCCAAGAATATTTGCAGCTGCCCAGACACGGCCTTCTCTACACCTTGCCGTCAAAAGGCATTTGTCACTCATTCCTTGAATACTGCCCATCTTCGGTGATGAGTTATTTGGCTTCTGTCAATCTGTGGGTGGGGAGACCAGGTTAGCCTGACAAGCCCCAGCTTGGTGGGTTCAAAGAGATCCTCAGTGTCTTCAACAAAGGCTCCTGGAAAAAAATATCTAAAAAACAAAAATCTACATTGGAACTCTTCTGGAACAACTACACTGAGATATACAGGAGAGTGGTGTTCGCATCCTCTCTTTTTTGATCCTTGCTTAGAAAATCTTGAGGCCTAATCAGGTTGATCCTTGTCTTGCTCCATCTTTATTGTGAACCTTTTATCACAGATCCCAAAGGTGTTTTTTTCAAGAGGCAACTGAACTTCCTTTGTTTTTCTTTGAAGACGTTTCGCTTCTCATCCAAGAAGCTTCTTCAGCTCTACTGGATGGTGGGGAGTGGAAGGATGTATGCTCCTTGCAGACAGCTGGTCCTTTACCTTCTTTTAGAGAGGCATTGAGGCCACTTGGAGGCTTACCTGTGCCCTCAGGGTCACCTGAGTGGTGCCAATGGGTGTGGAGCCTTCTTGGAACTGCTGAAAGGACCGTGGTGTAGACTGTAGATGGATGGTGTTGTATCCCTCCCCCTCCGTTGAAAGAGGGCTGTTTATCTATCTCCAGTCTATAACACAGTCCTTTCAGCAGTTCCAAGAGGGCTCCACTCTGTTATTCTGTTATTATATTACCTAGTTCAGGTAATTAAACATCTGCAAGGAAGCTACCAAGCTCGCAGAGCCCCAAGGACCTCTCATTTCAACCCTGAGCTACAAATATTCTCCTTTATGGGCAACAAAAGAACATGGACTCGTTTAGGCAACGTTGCCAACATCTCATTCTTGCAGAAGTGCCCGATTCTTGGTCTGTCTCTGCAATACAGCTTTGGCTGTCTTGCTGGCAAGACTTTTTTTTTTTTCCCCTAACATGCAGTCGGTATTTCTGCTTTTGTGTGACTTCAACCCACAATTCTGGGTTCGCCCTGAAATAAGAAAAAAAAAAAAATAGATCTTCCTCTTCTTCCACATTTTTAATTTTTTTTCCCCCAGGAATTTGAAGAGCCTCTTCCATCGTTCATCCTTTCCCAAGGCTAGCCCCACACCAAGCCCTTTCTATGAATTACCATCTTGATCCTCTTGCTCACTTTCTCCAAAACTCTTCCAGCTTGTCTGTTCCCTTCAGCTGCGCTGCCCAGAACTGAGCAGATTGCTGAAGCAACGCCAAATAAAGTGAAACTACGCCTAAATTGGAAATTTCTGCTTTTTTTTTTCTTTTGTAGCTACATTCCAGTCCAGTTTTGCAAAAACCAAGAAGTTGTTGTTTTTTTCGTTAAGTATTACCAAACAATGCCTGTACGTTTCTTTTCGGCTTCTAAAACAAAGAACTCTGCCTTTCTCTATTAAATTGGATTCTTGTTCTCGTCGGCCCATTTCTCTAAACTATTAAGATGATTTTATTTCTATTATCCAGAGTGTTTAGCTCGCCCATCCAATTTTGTGTCATTGGCAGTTGAATTAGCATTCCTTCCATTGCTTTCTTCGGTCATAAATAAAATTTTTGGAGAGAGAGAGAGACAAGTCCATTAAAACCATCATCTTTTTGGCATGAGCTTTCAGGGCGAAGAGAAATTGCTCTCATCGTTAACCACTATGAACCTTGGTTCAATGAAGAAATGGTCCTTCTGGGTTGGTTTTCTTCTTCATGGGACTTACGGAGGACAATTTCTATTCACTGATGTGAACTTGAAGAGCAGAGGAGACATTCTTTGGTTTAACCTCCTGGATTTTCCAACTCAAGCCATGAGGGGAACCAAAACAAAAACACCAACACATGTCAGGCATTTCCCTCACATAGAACCCTCCAAGTTGAAACGGCAAGGAGATGTGCTCCATTTCAGAGTGAGAAAAAAAAGAAGCAACAGCAACAAAATGGAAAGATCATGTAGATCAGGGGTCTTCAAACTTGGCCCTTTTGTGACTTGTGGACTTCAACTCCCAGAATTCCTCAGCCAGCATGCCTGGCTGAGGAATTCTGGGAGGAGTCTTCAAACTTGGCCCTTTTGTGACTTGTGGACTTCAACACCCAGAATTCCTCAGTCAGCGTGCCTGGCTGAGGAATTCTGGGAGGGGTCTTCAGACTTGGCCCTTTTGTGACTTGTGGACTTCAACTCCCAGAATTCCTCAGTCAGCGTGCCTGGCTGAGGAATTCTGGGAGGGGTCTTCAGACTTGGCCCTTTTGTGACTTGTGGACTTCAACACCCAGAATTCCTCAGTCAGCGTGCCTGGCTGAGGAATTCTGGGAGGGGTCTTCAAACTTGGCCCTTTTGTGACTTGTGGACTTCAACTCCCAGAATTCCTCAGTCAGCGTGCCTGGCTGAGGAATTCTGGGAGTTGAAGTCCACAAGTCATAAAAGGACCAGGTTTGAAGACCCCTAATCTAGATTATCCCAGCACTAGGGAGAAATTTCCTAAAGGTGAGGACAATCCACCGGTGGAACAGAAGTTGTGGGTGCTCCATCACCGGAGGATTTTAAAAAGAGGCTGGACAGTCACTTGTCTGAAATGGTATGGAGTCTCCTGCTTGTGCAGGGGGTTGGACTAGATGACCTCCAAGGTCCCTTCCAACTCTGCTACTCTACGAAGATATTTCATCAGTAGAACTGTTCTAGAAACAAAGGGATATATCACTCTGTGCCTAGGACCAGCGTGTTTGTCGGTCACCAAAACCTCAACTGCACTTGCATGTAGGGTCCTTGATTGGTTGTTTTCTTGCAGACGTTTCATTATCAAACTAAGTAACATCATCAGTGCTCCAAGAAAGGGGTTTGCTCTCTGTCTATATACCAGCATTTTGTCCTATCAGTGTTGGTAGGAAAAGTCTTTGTTGGTTCCTTAGTTGGATTGATGTTTACTGTTAGCTTGTTTGTCTGAGTTGGTAGTTACTTGATTGGGATATTGTCGGCTTCTTGATTGTTGGTCTAAGGTTAATCTTGGTGTTAACCTCGGCTCATCTGGTTATTGATTGCTGGTGAGATGTTCTGGTCTTGATTATTCCCTTTGGCTTCCGGATTGTCTCTTTTGAACGGTACGTAGACGTTATGTCCATGTGCCCATTCATGATTGATTTGTCTGCAGGCTGGTTTTCCAGGAATTCTGTAGCTTTTTTGAACTTGGCTTGGTCTAGGAAGCTCACTGTTTCCCAGCTAAAATTATGGTTAAGTCCATGCATGTGCTGTGCAGTGAAGAAGTTTTCATCATGTCTTCCTTTATTTATTAGACAAAAATCCCATCTTTCCTCCAGGAGCTGAAGGCAAACCAGTTTTTTCCTATTCCTATTCCAAGCCTACAATAACAGCAAATTGAGAAAGGAACTGATCCAAAGCCGTACCCAATTCTATCTCCTTCCCAAACAGTTCATCTGTCTTGGGATATGCTATATAACTATCATCAGTTATATAACTGTTTATCAGTGCTGCACAAATCTCCTGTTACCCTCCATTTCTCCCCATTTCTAAAATCACAGTCTCCACTCTCAAAGGTTGTTTGCCCTGAATGATTACTCATCCTGGGAGTTTCATTCGGACACCACCCCGTACTTGTGCACAAGCTTCGTTCAAAAGTTCGGAGGGAGCAACCGTGTCAAAGGCGGACGTGTTTTTGGCCATGAGATTTTCGTTCTTATGAGTTTAATCATCCTTCAGCAAAGGTTTTCTCTTTCTAGAATATAGCACAAAGGCGACACGTGCAATTTTTCATTGGGGAGCAGGAAATCCTGACTTCCTGCTGGCAGGATTAGACAAATTGTGGAAGATTATTCCATCAGTGGCTACCTAATTATTACTCCAGGGCAGTCTGCTTCTGAAAAAAAAGAAGCGGGAACAATACAGCAGAGGATTGAGTTTAATGCACTGGCAACATCTGGATTTTGCAGCTGGATTTAGCTCTTTCTGGAACAAAGACCAGAGGGCTATTCATCCCAGGCCTGGTTCCACCAAGCTCTTAGTAGATAACAATATCCAAGATCTGGCTCTACTTAAAATGGGCCTTGCTCCATCAAAATCAGCATCTCCCAGGTAGGTGGACTTCAGCAACCAGAACTTCCATTCACTAGCCATTCTGGGACTTGACGTCCACCTACCTGGGAACGTCCAAGGTTGGAAAGCTGATCAAAATGAATGAGGGAGACCTTCATCCAGACTTAATTCGTACCATGGAAAGCCAGAGGAGATCATAGAGGACTAGAGATGACATGATAGCATTCTTCCAATATCTCAGGAGTTGCCCCAAAGAAGAGAGAGCCAAGCTATTCTCCAAAGCGCCTGAAGGCAGGACAAGAAGCAACGGATGGAAACCCATCAAGGAGAGAAGCAACTTTAGTTCCTCTTCTCTGACCTTCTTCCAAACTCTCAACATCTTTTTTGTGACATGGCGAGCAAAATTGGCTGCAGGACTCCAAGTGCGGCCTCATAAAGTGGTACTAATACTTTGCGTGTGCCTCTGTTTATACAACCCAGGATTGTATTCACTTGTTTGGCTGCTGCTGCACACTGCTGGCCCGCAGTCAAGTGATCATCCACAAAGTCCCTCCCACAGGTTGGGGAGACCGTTCTTAATTAGTTCGCCACAATTCTTTCCAAGCCTCTGGAATGTGGAATTGCTTTAGAAATTGCCTTTTTATTTCATTAGAAAGTGGCAGCCGTGGGGGGGGGGGGAGGCTTATTCTTTTTTCCTAACTCGCTTTGCCAACAATGACTCTAAACAGAAAAGTTGTAGATGCCCCGGAAGATCTGGTCCTCCTCCAATTATCGTGTGGTTACAATCTGATTGTTCAGCCTCTGAAATGGAGCCTCTTTGGATATAAACAATTGGCCCTCCAGCATCCCAGCATTATCCACGCACACAAAAATCCCTTCACTTTTTTTCCAGGTCCCGCCGGATAGCCCGGTCTCTGCCCTGCTTTTGGGGGTGAACTCTGAACTTAGCAGATTTCTGTTCTGTTGTCATTCGGACATACATTTCTGGCTACCAACGCTAGTATTTCCGCCCCAGTCCTGACATTTTGCAGTATTTTTGTCCTAAGGGCAGAGTTATTTGGCTCTAAGAGGAAGGCACATAGTTCACCAAATGAAGCGAAGGGTCAACGCTAAGGCTCCAGATGTTTGAAAGTTGGGAGGGACGGAGTCACAATTTACTTGGGATAATTTTAAATCTCCGTGAAGAATGGCTGCTAAGCTTCCTTCAAACATGTCCCAGAAGAGGAGATATGCCAGAGGACTAAAGGAGGACAAATAAGTAGGAAAGGCTGTGACGAAAATAGTCTTCTGGAACTGTCTTCTCCCTAACATGAGCCCACGTTTGTTCTCCGTTTATGGCCTTGAAAACTCTGATATACACAATGCATAGGAACCACCTTCTTCTTCTCCACAGCTTCACCCAACATTTCAAAAACTAAGGTTTTATCTGAAGCTTCTGGAGCTTTCTCAGCTTCATTAGCTCCCCACAAGGAAGGAGGGAAAGAAGGAAGGAAGGAAGGAAGGAAGGAAGGAAGGAAGGAAGGAAGGAAGGAAGGAAGGAAGGAAGGAAGGAAGGAAGGAGGGTCGGTGGGTGGGTGGGTGGGAGAAAGAAAGAGAGAGAAAGAGCAAGAGAGAAAGAGAGAGAGAGAGAGAGAGAGAGAGAGAAAGAAAGAAAGAAAGAAAGAAAGAAAGAAAGAAAGAAAGAAAGAAAGAAAGAAAGAGGAACGAAGGAAGGGAGGGTGAGTGGGTGGGTGGGAGAAAGAGAGAGAAAGAGAAAGAGCGAGAGAGAGAAAGAGAGAGAAAGAAAGAAAGAAAGAAACTTTCCTGGCACCCAAGGTGTAGATAGAAAGATAGATGACAAAGAGAAAAATGATAGATAGATATAGATAAATATAGATATAGATACAGATATAGAGATAAAGAGATATTTTTAAAAACCACAGTGTTTGTGGCAGGGTAACATCAAAATAAAGTCTGCTGGTTTCTATTTTAAAGGGCATAAAATCTGCTGGTATTTACCAAGCAGGTTTCATCTCATCTTTAGATGAGATTACACAGAAAAGTGGTCCCTAGAGATGGGAGGGGGAGAGAAAGAATCCCTCAGCTCAGTTGCTCACGGACCCAGTTCTTTCCTTAAATCCAGCAAACAGGTGTTCTGTCTTTTAAAATTATCCACAGAACCCACGACTTTAGAAGTTTGGAATCCTGCGAGAAATTGAAACGTCTGCGTCTTGAGCCCATCATCTGGGCTCTCTTTCCAGAGAATTGAAGTGAGAATAAAACTTTTGTTTAATGTGTGGCTGCGCATGTTAAGACCTCAACGGCAACTCCTACAGGCATCCAATTCTCGGCTGCCAAAAAGTTATTTTTTACTGGGAAACTTACTGAAGAATTAGTGTCTAAATTACTTTCGGTCCTGGCGCGGCTAGCTTTATGGAATAAAGTCCCAGACAGGCCCCAGAAAGATTAATTTTGTGGCCTTGAGCCCCTCCTCCCCACCCCAAAGTGGCAGATTCTTTTAAATTATACTTTTTTCCCCCCTAATGGTACAGTTGCAATGTATGGCTGTGAAAGTTGGACCCTAAGAAAGGCTGAGCGCCAAAGAATGGAGGCCTTTGAACTCTGGTGCTGGAGAAGACTCCTGCGAGTCCCCTGGACTGCAAGGCGATCCAACCGGTCAGTCCTAGAGGAGATCAACCCCGACTGCTCTTTAGAAGGCCAGATCCTGAAGTGGAAACTCAAGGACTTTGGCCACCTAATGAGAAGGAAGGACTCCCTGGAGAAGAGCCTGATGCTGGGGAAGACGGAGGGCAAGAGAAGAAGGGGATGACAGAGAAGGAGGTGGCTAGATGGAGTCACTGAAGCAGTAGGTATGAGCTTAAATGGACTCCAGAAGATGGTAGACGACAGGAAGGCCTGGAGGAATGTTGTCCATGGGGTCGCGATGGGTCGGACACGACTTCGCAACTAACAACAACAACAATGGTATTGGAGCAGCCGTGTCTTGTAAATGGCTTTGCAATCCAGACCCTGAAGTTACAGGGTGGCAGAATTGAGGAAGCTTGGACAGACTTGCAGGCTAATCCTGAACCACAACTGAACCACAGAGAAGATCTTATCTTATATAGGAAGTCCTCAAGTTATGATTGTTCATTTAAAGACAGTCAAAGTTGTGATGGACTCAAGAAAAGTGATTTATTGCCTGTATTCACCATTTGTCTCGTTTAGTCTAAAGAAAAGACGAAATAGGGGCGACATGATAGCAGTATTCCGGTATTTGAGGGGCCGCCACTAAGAAGAGGGGGTCAAACTATTCTCCAAAGCACCAGAGGGGAGAATGAAAAACAGTGGTTGGAAACTGATCAAAGAGAGAAGCAACCTAGAACTAAGGAGAAATTTCCAGACAGGGAGGACAATTAACCAGTGGAACAGCTTGCCACCAGAAATCGTGGGCGCTTCATCACTGGAGATTTTAAAGAACAGACTGGACATTCACCTGTCTGGGATGGTATACGTTCTCCTGCTTGAGCAGGGGGCTGGACTAGAAGACCTCCAAGGTCCCTTCCAGCTCTATTCTATTCTAAACCTATCACCATTGCACCGACCCCGTGCCATGTGATAATAGTTGGACTACTTTCCAACCGACTCACATTTATGACCGGTTGCAGGAAACAGCAACCACGTGATTGCAATTTTGCAAAGCTGTTTTTGCTGATGTTTGGCCAACAATGCCCCTTGGCAAAAGCAGGATTTCCCTTAATGGCTGCAGTGATTTGTTTACTGACTGCCCTAAACATTGTCATAAAATCAGGGTCCCACTCGACTTGGGATGGCCACAACGAGGACAGGAAGTCCACTTCTACTTATAATAATAGAACAGAGCTGGAAGGGACCTTGAAGGTCTTCTAGTCCAGCCCCCTGCTCAAGCAGGAGAACCTACGCCATCTCAGACAGGCAAATGTCCAGTCTCTTCTTAAAACCCTCCAGTGATGTCTGAAATGGTACAGCTGGCTGAGGAATTCTGGGAGTTGAAGTCCACGAGTCATAAAAGAGCCAAGTTTGACTACCCCTGGATAGACTCTCTTGCTTGGGCCGGGAGTTGGACTAGATGGCCTCCAGGGTCCCTTCCAGCTCTGTTCTTTTATCTTCTAGGGGGGCCACAAAATGTCGGGAAAATATCAGAAGGCAGGCAGACAAGGGGTGGGGGTTCCCCCAAATCCCACGAGCACCTGAGTAGAACCATCCAGCCAAGGTTTTTTTCTTTCGTTCTCTACTTGGCTGTTTCTTTCTCCTTACAAGATGGAGAGTTTATTTTATCTTATTGTGGGTTTTTTTCCTCCCCGTTTCCATTGTGGGTATAAAATCAGCTTCTTTTTAAAGCTGGGCTCTCTTACCTTGCAGGCAGTGGCTGGTGGGTGTCGGTCCCTTCTCTGACCCTTAAGAAAATGCCTCTCATGCATTTGGTTGGGAGACTTTAGCCCCCTCCGCCTCCAGGTAACTCTGCCGCATTGAGGGGTCAGCGAAGAGTTCCCGAAAGCAGGAGAGGAAGAGGAGGTGGAGGAGGAGATGAAGAACAGAGCCTGGAGCAGCCGAGTCTGAATTCCTAAAAGGAATAAAGAAAGCCCACTGAGAATTTGGGTGGAGCCCTCCTCACCCCCAAACTCCAAAGCAAATTCATTTCCCTTTAACTCCTTCACAGATGGGGTGTTTGAGTGTTGCGGTAGAGAAAGGCGGAATATAAATTCTCTGTCGGATCAAGATAGGGTATAGGGTCTCCTGCCTGAGCAGGGGGTTGGACTAGATGACCTCCAAGGTCTCTTCCAACATCATCATCATCATCATTTGTTAAGAAGTCCATCAGTTGAAAAGAAATAGGACACCATGGCCTTCACATCCACACCCAGCATGCTCGCGGTATCCCTAAATACTTTTGCTACTTCCCCATTTGCATTTCTTCTCTAGTAGCTTCGGCTCTACAACGCTTTCCTTCCATCTTAACAAAAAAAATAATTGGAGCCACCTGGTAGGCTGAAATATTAGTTTGTGTTCAAAAAACTGGTGGTGGTTTGACCTTTTTCTGACTCCATCTGCCCTCTGACCAGGATCACAAAGAGAAGCCCTGTTCTGTCTCTCTGTTTATCTATGTATCTATCATCTATCCATCCATCCTACCTAAGTATCATCTATCTATCTATTCATCTATCTATCTATTCATCTATCTATTCATCTATCTATCTATCTATCTATCTATCTATCTATCTATCTATCTATCTATCTTCTATTTATCCATCAGTCTGTCTATCTATCCAGGGCTTTTTTTGTCATAGAACGCCCAGAACGGAGTTCCGGCATCTATCTATCTGTCTATCCTACCTATCTACATATTATCTATCTATCTATCTATCTATCTATCTATCTATCTATCTATCTATCTATCTATCTATCTATTTGTCTATCTATCTATCTATCTGTCTGTCTGTCTGTCTAACCTACCTACATACATATCATATCTATCTATCTATCTATCTTTCTTCTATTTATCCATCAGTCTGTCTATCTATCTGTCTATCCTACCTACCTACATATCATCTATCTATCTATCTATCTATCTATCTATCTATCTAACTATATACATCTATCTATCATTAGCTATTTACCCACCCATCCATTCATCCATCATCTCTCAAATTTCTATACTGCTCATCACACTTACATGCCTCTGAGCAGTTTACAGTAAAATAATATAAAAGCTATAGATAAAAACAAGTTAAAAACCAGATATAAAATAGTTAAGAGGAACATTTAGAAAGTTAAACAGGCAGAGGGAGCACCGTCCGTCCCCCAAATACCCCCTAGGTTGGATATTTCCCCCCACCTCCCGAGGCCAACTGGCAGAGCCAGACCTTAACACTTTTCTGGTAAGGCGCTCTGCTTAAATTCATTTCGGTGTGTATAGAATCGCAATTTGGAATGGCTGTGCCAGCTTCCAAAACAGCAGGTTCACATCTGAGTTCTCTTTCAGAAATTAGACAAAGTCCAGTGCCAAATTTCTCATGCTAACAATTGAGAACCCAACTGTGGATTCAGATGACCGAGACCACACACCTTCCGCTCAAGATATTCATGATACATCCTATATAAAACCCTTCTGGGTGACAGTCAGAATCCTGCTCAGTGACCTCAAGTCAAAGACATCCACTGTGTTTTTTAAGTGCCCCTGTGGGGCCAACCCTGATCAGTCCCCATCAGAACCAGGAAGGCATGTAGGATATCTTCTAAGAGCATGTCCTGAGGACACGCAAAAGACTCCCAAATTGTGTCCCAGACTTCTTGCGGCACAACAGTTCCTTCATGTCAAACGGTAACATAGTTAGGAAAGTACAAGGACGAGGTTTTTGCTACTTCCAACTTGGAAAGGCATGCAAAACAGCTATCCAAAGTCTTGTAAAATATGATTGCTATTAACCCTGGGTTATGTAATGCTTCCCTTTTTTTAAAAAAAAAAAGTCTGGAATTCCACAGCCTGCTTTCCAGATAGCAGCAATAAATCCAGATGTTTGCTTTCTCCAAATGGAGAGGCAGGTCATGTTAGAACTTCTCAGCCACATAGGAGAAGTCCCAGCACAAATACCTGCTCAAACCAGAATGTGGTTAAGGTCGTCCCCATCTAGCTGAGGTCATAGAAAGAGCATCATAAAAGGTGTAGAGACAGTCCGACTTGCAGCCCCTTTGTTTAGTGACCAATCAAAATGACAATGGCACCGAAAAAACTGACATGACTGTTAATAATAATAATAATAATAATAATAATAATAATAATAATAATAATAATAATAAGAAGAAGAAGAAGAAGAAGAAGAAGAAGAAGAAGAAGAAGAAGAAGAAGAAGAAGAAGAAGAAGAAGAAGAAGATGAAGAAGAAGAAGAAATAACAAAATACAAAGACCTACAAATAGAAATAGAAAGACTGTGGCAAAAGCAAGCAAGGGTGGTACCAATAGTCATAGACGCCTTGGGTGCAATCCCAAAACAACTGGAGCACCACTTGAACACCATTGGCATTGACAAACTCACCATTAGTCAATTGCAAAAGGCGGCCTTACTAGGAACTGCTTCCATCCTGCGACAATACCTGTAATACCATCAAACATCCAAAAGTTGGAAGGTACCTTGGAGGTCATCTAGTCCAACCCCCTGCTCAGGCAGGAAACCCTATACCATTTCAGACAAATGGTTGTCTAAAAACTTCCAGTGTTGGAGCAGTCACAGCTTCTGGAGGCAGGTTGTTCCACTGGTTAATTGTTCTAACTCTCAGGAATTTAGAACGAGAGAAATAGGTTGAAAAATGTGCACGGAGAGAAAAAGGCAGTTGCAATAGTCAAAAAGAGAGGAGGAGGAGGAGGAGGAGGAGAAGAGATAAGATCAAAACCGGCACGGAAACGCAGAGTGAGCCTAATGGGAATTTTAAAAAAAATAGTTTGGGAAATGGGAAAAGAGCGTTAAATAAGGAACTCCCAGCAGAGGGACTGGAATTAAAAATAAAAGCAAGGAACTCATTTGGGAAGAGACAGATGGAAAGGAATGGAGTGAATAGTTGAGAGATTTATGCAATAGTAGGGTCAGAAATGCCCCCCATGGGTTCAAAGAGGCCATGATAGTGGCTGGAATTGGGTGTGTCTAGTTTAATGAAAAGGAGGACCAGGGGGTGACATGATAGCAGCCTTCCAGTATCTCAGGGGCTGCCCCAAAGAAGAGGGAGTCAAGCTCTTCTCCAAAGCACTTGAAGGCAGGACAAGAAGCAACGGATGGAAACTCACCAAGGAGAGAAGCAACCTGGAACTAAGGAGAAACTTCCTGACAGTGAGGACAATTAACCAGTGGAACTACCTGCCTCCAGAAGCTGTGAATGCTCCAACACTGGAAATTTTTAAGGAGAGACTGGACAGCCAATTGTCTGAAATGGTAGAAAGTTTCCTGTCTAAGCAGGGGGTTGGACTAGATGACCTCCAAGGTCCCTTCCAACTTTATTATTATTGAGGATCATCGCACAGTCAGCCAGATGTTCAGACTGGATTTGGCATTTTCTGTACCTATCGAGTCCTTACCCAGGACCTGGGATAGGCAGATGGGGATGTTTGATGGTATTACAGATATCGTCGCAGGATGGAAGCAGTTCCTAGTAAGGCAGCCTTTTGCAATTGACTAATAGCGAATTTGTCAATGCCAATTCTGTTCAAGTGGTGCTCCAGTTGTTTTGGGATTGCACCCAAGGCGCCTATGACTATTGGTACTATCCTTGCTTGCTTTTGCCACAGTCTTTCTATTTCTATTTGTAGGTCTTTGTATTTTGTTATCTTCTCCAGTTCTTTCTCGTCTATTCTGCTGTCTCCAGGCACTGCCACGTCCACTCTCCAGACTTTTTTGTCTTTCTTATCGACAATTGTTAAGTCTGGGGTGTTATGTTGCAGGTGCTTGTCTGTTTGAATTCTGAAGTCCCAGAGCAGTTTCATTTTATCATTTTCTATGACTTTCTCTATTTTATGATCCCACCAGTTTTTGCTTACAGGCAAATGATATTTTTTGCAGATCTTCCAATGCACCATTGTTGCTACTTTGTCATGCCACTATTTGTAGTCAGTCTGTGCAATCTTCTTGTAACAGCTTACCAGGTGGTCCACTGTTTCTTCAGCTTCTTTGCATAGGCGGCACTTACTGTCTGTTGCTGTCTTCTCAATTTTGACTTTATATGCATTTGTCCTTAAGGCTTGGTCTTGTGCAGCCAGAATTAGTCCCTCGGTCTCTTTCTTCAATTTTCTTGCTCTTAGCCATTGCCAGGTCTTGTTATTATCTGCTTTCCCAGCTATTTTTTTAATGTATTGGCCATGTAGTGCTTTGTCTTCCCATTCCTCTATTCTGTTCTTCATTTGGTCTTTCTTGTAGGCCAGTTTGGTCTCTCCAGTAGTTAGTAAGCCTTCCTGATATACTAATTTCAGTGCATCTTCATCATTGTTCTTCAGATATTCTTCCAAAGCCATTTTTTCTTCTTCAACCATCTGATGTACTTGTAGCATTCCACGCCCACCTATTTGCCGTGGTAGATAAAGTCTATCAATGTCACTGCGTGGATGAAGGGCATGATTCATTGTCATTATTTTTCGGGTCTGCCTATCCATTGCTTTTAGTTCTGCTTGAGTCCAGTCCACTATTCCAGCTGTGTACCTAATGACTGGGATTGCCCAGGTGTTGATTGCCTTTATGGTATTTCCTCCACTGAGTTTGGACTTTAAGATCTTCTTCACTCTCTTGATGTATTCACCTCTAATCTTTTTCTTGACTTCAGTGTGCTTGATGTTGTCAGCTTGAAGGATACCCAAGTATTTGTAGTACTCTTCCTCATCCAGACTCTTAATGTTATTTTCATGGGGCATCTTGATTCCTTCAGTTTTCACTACTTTTCCTTCTTTGATAGTTTATTATTATTGGTGTGAGAACATTGCAAAAAACAATTCTACCGATACGAATGGGGGAGCTGAAAAAACATTCAGAGCTGAGTGTAATTGCTCGTGGATTGATTGTGGGAACTGTTCTGTTTGTGTGAAAGTGCCCGAGAATCAGAGTAACGCAGTGTTTCTCCATCTGGACTTCAACTCCCAGAATTCCTCTGCCTGAAGCGGTATATAAGACTAAGGGCTATTGCTATTGCTGTAACACATGCCAGCTGCCAAGTGCCCAAATTTGGTTACCTGACCACAGGGAGGCTACAATTTTGTGAAAAACAGCCATAAGTTCCCTTTTTTGATGCCGCTGAAACGTTGGTCACTAAATGGATAGCTGTAAGGCAAGGACGACCTCTACTTTATTATCCCCATTTCACTTTTGCTATTTTTAAGCGGAACTGGTTGACTTTTATTTTTGGCCTGTTTTTCATTGTCCATCTTCAACAGCGTCTGGGTGAACTTTTGTTTTAAAGGGGATAATTTATCTATTCTTATTTTAGCTGTCCTCTTTAGAGTCCTCTCTCGGGCGGGGAGGGGGGGGCTGCCCAAATTTAGCTTGCAGATAGGGAAGCAGCGTGACTGACTGCTCCCATCACATCCAAAGAAGCCAACGGCCACATTTCTTTGTTCAGAATCAGCTCTGTCAAGAAAGCTAACGGAAAAGTGGGCTCTCTAGCCTTCTATAAATAAAATTTAAAAAAAAACAAGATTGTGGTCAAAGTTAACAGACTGTACACCAGACTTTCACGGGATACTGTACAAATTCCGAA
Organism: Crotalus tigris; assembly: GCF_016545835.1. Taxonomy (NCBI): domain Eukaryota; kingdom Metazoa; phylum Chordata; class Lepidosauria; order Squamata; family Viperidae; genus Crotalus; species Crotalus tigris. Next base: position 52,626 of record NW_024098566.1, on the reverse strand, counting down.
GCTGACGTGCCTCAAAGAGAACATAACTTTTGCACGGGGACATATCCAAACGGTTACGATGGGCATAAATTCTCAGGAAGCTGCTCTTGAATGTGGATTGTTTTATGGAGCGAAAGAGTCGCAGGTATTATCCCTCAGATAAAATCTTAACACATAGCAGGGACTAGCAAGGGGACTGTGGTTTCTCATTGAGGCAACAAAGTCAATATTTATGCTCAAGTCTAATAAAAGGTGTAGAAAGTATAAGTCAATCTTCCACAGCATTGCTGTCTTGGTACGTCATCACAAACAGCTCTTGAAGTCCTTCTAACATCCTAGAACTGCATCCCCAGAGGACTAGATGCAGCTGGAACAAAAAAAAAATAAACTTTTCCTTGCACCAAAAAAAAAAAAAAAAAGAGTGGAATAAATGAAAAACTCTTACAGGAGATCCTCATGACTTTGGGGCTGTTTCCCTCCTAAAGCTTGCCGATATTCCCACATCTGTAGATTTCTTTGCAGTAATGGGAGAAGGAAAAGCTATGGCAAATCTAGACAGCATACTAAAAAGCAGAGACATCACCCTGCCAACAAAAGTGCGTAGAGTCAAGGCCATGTTTTTCCCACTCGCAATGTATGGCTGTGAAAGTTGGACCATAAGAAAGGCTGAGCGCCAAAGAATGGAGGACTTTGAACTCTGGGGCTGGAGAAGACTCCTGCGAGTCCCCTGGACTGCAAGGTGACCCAACTGGCCAGTCCTAGAGGAGATCAACCCCAACTGCTCTTTAGAGGGCCAGATCCTGAAGTTGAAACTCAAGGACTTTGGCCACCTAATTAAAGGAAGGACTCCCTGGAGAAGAGCCTGATGCTGGGAGAGATGGAGGGCAAGAGAAGAACGGGACCACAAAGAATGAGGTGGCTGGATGGAGTCACTGAAGCAGGAGGCGTGAGCTTCAATGGACTCCAGAAGATGGTAGAGGACAGGAAGGCCTGGAGGAACGTGTCCGATGGATCGGACACGACTTTGCAACTAACAACAACAAGTGGGAGAAGATGCTTAAAAATAACTCTGTTGAACACCTCTTTCATTTATCCTGTTTGTGAAGATAGGAGAGATGGATTAAAGAGGAGGGAGCACAACGAACACTACAATAAGATCTCTGGCATGGAGTAAGACTTGGTTACTTTGTCTGGGAGAATCTGTGGATGCAACTGTCTATGGAGAGTCTCAGTCATCCAGGTCTTGGTTGTCCCAAATATGCTTTTTCAGGAGGCCCCACACCCATTTGCACCACTCAGGTGACCCTGAGGACACAGAGATAAACCTCCAAGTGGCCTCAACGACTCTCTGAAAGAAGGCAAATGACCAGGTTTTCTGCAAGGAGTATAAATCCTTCCACTCCCTACCATCCAGTCAGAGCTGAAGAAGCTTCTGGGATGAGAAGAGAAACATCTTCAAGGAAAAACAAGAAAGTCCAGTTGGGATAGCGATGCAACGGAGATCTCCTTACATGGTGAGAAAGAGGACAGAGAAGAGCAACAAAGACGATTAGGGGACTGGAGGCTAAAACACAAACAACCGTTCCAATAATTGGGTACATCTAGTAGTCTAATGAAAAGGAGGATGAGGGGTGACATGATAGCAGTCTTCCCATATCTGAGGGGCTCTTTTAAAGATGAAGGGGTCAAACTATTTTCCAAAGCAGCAAAACAATGGATGGAAACTAAGCAAGGAGAGAAGCAACCTAGAATTAAGGAGAAATTTCCTAATGGTGAGAGCAATCATCCAAGCTTGCCTCCAGAAGTCATGGGTGCTCCATCGCTGGAGGCTTTTAAAAGGAGACTGGAAAGACACTCATCTGAAATGGTATAGGGAGTTGGGACTAGGAGACCAACTCTTATTATTCTATGTTCTACGTCAGGGGTCTTCAAACTTGGCCACTTGAAGACTTGTGGACTTCAACTCCCAGAATTCCTCAGCCAGCCAGGGAGCTGGAATAGGCAGATGTGGGTGTTTGAATTGATGGTATTACAGATCTCGTCGCAGGATGGAAGCGGTTCTTAGTAAGGCCGCCTTTTGCAACTGACTAATGGTGAGTTTGTCAATGCCGATGATGATGTCCAAGTGGTGTTCAAGTTGTTTTGGGATTGCACCCAAGGAGCCTATGACTATTGGTACTACATTATTATTATTATTACTATTACTATTACTACTACTACTACTACTACTACTATTACGATGATGAGATCATTGCACAGCCAGATGTTCAGACTGGATTTGGCATTTTGTCTACCTATCGAGTCCTTACCCAGGCATAGGCAGATGTGGATGTTTGATGGTATTACAGATCTCGTCGCAGGATAATAAGGGCCTTTTGCAAGACTAATTTGTCAATGCCGATGATGATGTCCAAGTGGTGTTCAAGTTGTTTTGGGATTGCACCCAAGGAGCCTATGACTATTGGTACTACATTATTATTATTATTACTATTACTATTACTACTACTACTACTACTACTACTATTACGATGATGATGGATCATTGCACAGCCAGATGTTCAGACTGGATTTGGCATTTTGTCTACCTATCGAGTCCTTACCCAGGACCTGGGATAGGCAGATGTGGATGTTTGATGGTATTACAGATCTCGTCGCAGGATGAAAGCAGTTCCTAGTAAGGCCGCCTTTTGCAATTGACTAATGGCAAGTTGGTCAATGCCGATGATGATGTCCAAGTGGTGTTCAAGTTGTTTTGGGATTGCACCCAAGGAGCCTATTACTATTGGTACTACATTATTATTATTATTATTATTATTATTATTATTATTATTATTATTATTATTACCTACCAATGCAGAAACAAACCTAATGGAGCAAACAAATACAGCATGGGATATTCTTTCTCTACTTGTCTCCAGAACTGTAGTTTCCTCTTACAATTAACCTAATCCCCCCCCCCCAAGGATTCTGAAAGACTTAATGGAAGATAATAATAATAATAACAACAACAACAACAACAACAACAACAATAAAGCTGGAAGGGACCTTGGAGGTCATCTAGTCCAACCCCCTACTCAGTGCAGGAAACCCTATACCATTTCAGACAAATGGCTGTCCAGTCTCTTCTTAAATGCTACAGGTAATCCTCAAATTACAACCGTTCGTTTACTGACTGTTCAAAGTTACAACCACATTGGAAAAAAAGCGACTTTGGGACTGTTTTTTCACCCTTACGAAACGTTGCAGCACCCCCATAGTCACACGATCAAAGTTCGGACACTTGGCAACGGACTCACATTTATGATCCCCCTTTTGTAACCTTTTGACAAGCAAAGGCAACACAACTGGGTTACTAACTTCACATGCAGCGATCCACTTAACAATGGCGATGAAACTGGTTGCAAAATTGTAAAGAAATGACTACAGTGCCACAACTGGAAGCTGTGTGTGTGTGTGTGTGTGTGTGTGTGTGTGTGTGTGTGTGTGTGTAAAAATCAATAACACTTCTCCCACACAATAACTCAAGAGAAACATAAAATATTTCACAGGCACTGTATAATCCCATCCACGATTTCTTTTTTAACTAATAAATGAATAAATGGAGCAATAAACACCGGTGATGCTGTGATGCAGAAGAGCATCCTATCCTACGGCACAGCCGTGTGAAATAACTCAAAAGCTCCGGAAAGGGATAGACAGCGTTCTTCGAAACATTTCAAAAGCAAGGTTGGAACTGAAACTTGGTTTGCAAAATTAGGAATTGTCCAAGAACGCGCAAATGCCAGCTGCAGCGGTTCGCTTAAACCCCTGTGGCAAGAAATGGGACAACAATTTTGCTTAGAAGATAACCTTTATTGTCCTTTTTTTTACTGTGGGCACAATGGCACACATCAAAAATGAAATTTAGTTGTCCGCTCTCAAAGTAAAACACATACATGACACACACCTAAACATTCTATGAACAACATATGTATAGACCCACACCCCTCCATATACGTAGCAAATAAATATTAAATACTGTCCATCCTGAATATATAACGGAAGGAGGAAGCTTGAGAGTTCGCAAGGTTAATGCTGTATGGAATGAAACTCTGGCTGAATCTGAATGTTCTGCTACGGATACCACGAAGCCCCCCCCCCCCAGAAGGTAACACGGAAAACAGGTTGTAGAGAGGGTGTGTATTGTCCCAGACAATCTTGTGGACCCTGCTCAAGCAGCGCTTCTGTGCTATGTCCTGGATGGAAGGGAGGGAGCTGCCAATCATCTTTTCTGCTGTCCTCACCACTCTCTGCACCGCCTTCCTGTCTGAAGCAGGGATGCTTCCAAACCAAACTGTGATGCTGTATGACAGGATATTCTCGATCGTCCCCCTGTAGAAAGTGGTCAGGACAGGAGAAGGAAGATGTGCTTTTCTCATGCGACGCAGAAAATGCAGGCGATTCTGTGCCCGCTTCACCAGTGTCTCACTGTTGAGCCACCAAATCAACCTCCTCGTTAGCTGCACACCCAGGAATTTGATGCTGGTAACCATCTTGTGATCAGGTAGTGAGAACAACCTGAAAGGAGTGAGGAACATCCAGATCTGGAAGAACAATCCTCCCAGGAAGAGGGGGACAATGATTCTGAATAGCCAGCCTGGAAAAAGAGCTATTTAGCTGTGAGAGTTGGACCAAAAAAAACAACAACAACAGAGCTATCCAGCAAACCAAGTTCAGAAAGAGTAGAAATTTTCTGATCTTGCGGGCAGAAGTTCATACCCCAAAACCTACAAACGGAGTGAAGTGCTGGGTAGCAGCAGAAACTGGAGGAACCCCAAGAAAATATGATTATCTCCAGCTACAAGTTGGGCTGAAAACCAGAATCTACAAGGCAGTGTGTCTTTTTGGTTGGCAGGAGGTTGCAACAAGCCGCAACTGAAAGAAATTGAGATCCACAGCCAAGCTGGAGGATTTTCTCCAGGCTCCAATCCAGAGGAATGATCTTCAAACTGAAAGTTGATGGAGACGGGCCTCTGCAGAAGAAGTAATCATACTAAATACGTAACTTATTACCTGCACAAAGACCTCAACATCTCCTTCCCAGCAATCAACACCCAAGATAAGCAAAACTGACATTGACATTAGATGAACAATCAAGAAGCAAACAATATCCATTCCAGGAACTAGGCAACACGAATAACAATCAAACAGTAAACAACAGAATAGAATAGAATAGAATAGAATAGAATAGAATAGAATAGAATAGAATAGAATAGAATAGAGGAGAGGACAGGAGGGTAGAATAAGAAATAGAAATAGAAATAGAAATAGAAATAGAGGAGAGGAGAGGAGAGGAGAGGAGAGGAGGGTAGAATAAGAAATAGAGTATAGAGTAGAGTAGAGTAGAGTAGAGTAGAGTAGAGTAGAGTAGAGTAGAGTAAAAAATAGAATAGAATAGAATAGAATAGAATAGAATAGAATAGAATAGAATAGAATAGAATAGAATAGAATAGAATAGAATAGAATAGAATAGAATAGAGTTGGAAGGGACCTTGGAGGTCTTCTAGTCCAACCCCCTGCTCAAATACAAGACCGTATACCAAATCAGACAAATGGCTGTCCAGTCTCTTCTTAAAAACTTCCCGTGTTGGAGCATTCACAACTTCTAGAGGCAAAGAGTTCCACTGATTGACTGTTCTCACTGTCAGGGAATTTCTCCTTCACGAGGCCACTGGACTTTCTTGTTTTTCTTTGAGTGCCAGAGCTGAAGAAGCTTCTTGGATGAGAAGCGAAACGTCTTCAAAGAAAAAAAACAAGGACGTCCAGTGGCCTCGTGGAAAAAAAAGCATCTCTGGGATAATCAGGGAATTTCACTTTGGTGAAAACAGACCGAAGTGAACACAGGGGACCTGCGTAGGCCAGCCACCTTCATTCCGGTGTAGCTTCTTAAAAAAAAAAAAATCAAAAGAGGTGGTTGAGGAAAAATGAACAATCTTCCTTCAAAACAAATCCTTGTTTCACCAGCCTCCGAAAAGTTTACTTCAAATGGAAGGGTGGGGCAGGTCTGCTAAACAATTTACAGATTGGCTCGAAAACCCATTGAAAAGGGTCCCGTTGGGGTACGCCCAAGTCTCTAGAAACAGACCAAAAAGACAGCCAGAATTAGCCGCTCAAGTTCAAAATCTAGCATGGTTCATGAATTTACGAATTGCTGGAAGAGCAAAAAGTGATCTTAAGAATAAGGAAAATTCAGAACGCTTAGACAGATCCAAGACCACCTACTCGGATAGATGCACACAGGCTCATAAAGACACATGACTAAGAAAATATGACACAGAGGCAGAACAAAAAAATTACGATAAAGGGGTTGCAAAATGTTGAAGGAACAATTATAGTGCCACAATAGGAAGCATGACTGGGGGGGTGGGGGGAATCAATAAAATTTCTCCCACCCAATAACTCAAGAGAAACATAAAATGTTTTGTAGACACTGCATAGTCACATCAATGATTTGAAAGAAATTAATACATTATGTAATAAATACTGGTGATGCTGTCATGCGGAAGGAGCACGCTGTCCTATGGGACAGCTGTGTAAAATAACTCAAAAGCCCAGGAAAGAAATACAGCGTTCCTCAAAACAGTTCGAAAGCAAAGTTTGAATTGAAACCTTCTTTTTAAAATTAGGAATTGTCCAACACTTAAACGTCAGTATCATAATCTTTTATGATGTACACTGACAGTTACAAGGATCATTCTGGCTGAATATTGGAAGAAAAACTCTTTGATAACAAAATTAGACTAGGAAATCAAATTGCATGCAACAAATGGCAAAATTAACACCTATTCTATTCTATTCTATTCCATTCCATTCTATTCTATTCCATTTCATTCCATTCTATATTTTCTATTCTACTCTAGTCTACTTTAATTCTATTCCATTCCATTCCATATTCTCTACTCTACTCTACTCTAATTCTATTCCATTCCATTCCATATTTTCTATTCTATTCTATTCTATTCCATTTCATTCCATTCTATATTTTCTATTCTACTCTAGTCTACTTTAATTCTATTCCATTCCATTCCATATTCTCTACTCTACTCTACTCTAATTCTATTCCATTCCATTCCATATTTTCTATTCTATTCTATTCTATTCCATTTCATTCCATTCTATATTTTCTATTCTACTCTACTCTACTTTAATTCTATTCCATTCCATTCCATATTCTCTACTCTACTCTAATTCTATTCCATTCCATTCCATATTTTCTATTCTATTCTATTCTATTCTATTCTATTCTATTCTATTCTATTCTATTCTATTCTATTCTATTCTATTCTCTATTCCGTTCCATTCCATTCCATTCTATTCTATATTCTATTCCATTCTGTTCTGTTCTGTTCTAATACTATTCTATTCTATTCTAATTTTTGAAAACCTCCTGTCATGATTCACTTAACAGCTGTGGCATGGAGGGTCACAAAACGGGACAAAAACTCACCTAACAATGGTCTCGGTTGGTGACAGAAATTTTGGGGCCGTTCAGCGCACAAGAACTGGCCCAGACTTTTTGGGCGCTGCCGAAAACACCTTTCCGAGCCGTTTTTTCCCTCTTTCTCTTAAAACGTGCCTCTCTCTGCTTGGCTTTGCCGAAATTTCAGTGCCATCCCAAGAAAGCAGTTCAAAGTTTGCGGCCAAATATTTTTTTTTACAGCAAGACAACGAAGTCTCTCCAGAATGAGAAAAACATCGGGCACCAAAAGGGAAGGGAGGGAACCCAGTAATCTGGAACAGATGAGGACAAAGGGGGAAGGAATTTCTCAAGCAGACAGCAAGGGAAGGGACCAGTAAACAACCAGTAAGGAGCCAAGACAGAGGTGAAGGGGAGAAAACAAGTGTACAACTTGATACCTCCACTAGAGTCCACATTACTCTTAGTCGGTTTATCCGTCTGTTGTTTACAACACCAAGAGGGGCAGTCCACGCCTTTGTAGCCAAAGGCAAAATAAAGGCACTTTCGAAAGGAACTTTGGTTGTAAGCACAACATCTCCATCATCCAAATTTTCCCCGGGGAAATATAAAGCAAAACGAGACACTTGGCCCGGGTGCTGAAGTTGGCTGAGATGGCCCAAGGAGACTCCAAGGGCTCTTCCCATCTACTGGGCAATAGGCGTGAGCGATGAATCGTTGAGGTTGGAAGCCTTGATTCGGGCCACAAAACAAGGAACAGGCATGGGTATCTGGTCAGCTCTGGACTCCGTAAGCATGGGCAAAGTTTTTTGGAAGAAAAGGGAGTGAATTTCCACTTTTGCCTGTAGATAGAGAGGGACGTTCCCTGATGGCCTTCCGATAATTATGTTAATTAAGCTCTCCATTAAATATAAATTCCAGGGGGGGGGAAAGGGGTATGCATTGGCATTTCCCTGTAGATCACCAATACTACCTTTTTGTAAGTACTCCTTAAAATGTCTTTAATAAGGTCGAGTCATCTCTGTGTCTGGAAATCCGTGTGTTTTCCTCCTCCATTTCTCCTGTAATAAATCAAGCACCGTGGTGCTCTGTTTCAAATAAACTGGAACTCACTGGATATTCTTACTGAAAACTGTTTCACGTACGCCTGCAAGAATATTTTTCCGATGTTTTACAGATCTACAGGATTCCTCTGTTAATCGTAGCAGATCTGCTTGAGCTTTCCTTTTTTGCACGCAAGACTATTTCTTTCAAACAGTTAGTTAATCCTTACAGGTGGGAAAACCCTTCGGTTGTAAATACTGAAGCACTGCAGCTGAAAATAGGATGGCTGTGTACAGATGTTAATTTAAGCCTATTCATGACTGAAGCAGGAAGGAAGGAAGGAAGGAAGGAGGGAGGGAGGGAGGGAGGGAGGGAGGGAGGGAGGGAGGGAGGAAGGAAAGAAGGGAGGGAGAGAGAAAGAAAGAAATAAAGAAGGAAAGAAGGAGAAAGAAATAAAGAAAGAAAGAAAGAAAGAAAGAAAGAAAGAAAGAAAGAAAGAAAGAGGAAGGAAGGAAGGAAGGAAGGAAGGAGGAGAAAGAAAAAAAAGAAAGAAAGAAAGAGAAAGGAAGGAAGGAAGGAAAGAAGAAAAAGAAAGAAAGGAAGAAAGAAAGAAAGAAAGAAAGAAAGAAAGAAAGAAAGAAAGAAAGAAGGAGGGAGGGAGGGAGGGAGGGAAGGAAGGAAGGAAAAAAGATATGAGAAGCAAAAGAAGAAGGAAGGGAAAGGAGAGGAAAGAAAGAAAGAAAGGAAAATGAGATGGGGAAATAAAGGAAGGATAGGAAAGGAAGATGGAAGGCAGGGAGGCAGGAAGGCAGAGGCAGGCAGAGAAGGAGGGAGGGAAGGAAGGAAGGAAGGAAGGAAGGAAGGAAGGAAGGAAGGAAGGAAGGAAGGAAGGAAGGAAGGAAGGAAGGAAAGGAGGAAGAAAAGGAGGGAGGAGTAAGTTGTGTCAATTGCTATCAACACTTACAAAATGATGAGAATTGCAATGCTGACATGTCTTGCCAAGCTGTTTTCAGAATGACCACCCAAACCTTTGACATCTGCTATAATACCCATATTGTATTATATATTACCCTAATCCGTACACAAAGGCACGTCTTTCTTGGCACCTCTCAGCCACCCTTCCTCTCTCCTCCTGCAGAGACCGAGCCCGTGTGCGTACGTGCAATCTTTACACAGTTTTTAATTGGAAAAAGAGATCCACCATTTTTCTGGCCTTAAAATCCCGGCACTTCAAACACGCTTTTCCGAGTGTTCACCCGGGGCCTTTTTGCCTGTGCAATTAAGAACCTTAAAACACATGGAGGAGATTCATGGAGCTGTACGGAAGCTTATGGAAGGCGGTGGGGAGGGGTTTTCCCTCTGATTAAACCAAGGTGAGGCATTTTCTGGGGACTGGACTAGGCAGACGATGGGGCCGATCCACCTTCTGCTTCATGGAAAAGTCATCGGTTACAATGGACCTGCTTGGATGGTTGCAAAAACAGCTTCCAGCCATATAGAATAGACTATCTTTATTGTCATTGTGTATCTCACAATGACATTAAGAAAACCAAGATCATGGCATCCTGGCCTGTTAATTCCTGGCAAATAGATGGGGAAGAAATGGAGGTAGTGACAGATTTTATCTTCCTGGGCTCCAAGATCACCACAGATGGGGACCGCAGCCAAGAAATTAAAAGACGCTTGCTCCTGGGGAGGAAAGCTATGGCACATCTAGACAGCATACTAAAAAGCAGAGACATCACCCTGCCAACAAAAGTGCGTATAGTCCAGGCCATGGTTTTCCCAGTTGCAATGTATGGCTGTGAAAGTGGGACCATAAGAAAGGCTGAGCGCAAAAGAATTGAGGCCTTTGAATTATGGTGCTGGAGAAGACTGCTGCGAGTCCCCTGGACTGCAAGGCGATCCAACCGGTCAGTCCTGGAGGAGATCAACCCCGACTGCTCTTGAGAAGGCCAGATCCTGAAGTTGAAACTCAAGTCCTTTGGCCACCTGATGAGAAGGAAGGACTCCCTGGAGAAGAGCCTGATGCTGGGAAAGATGGAGGGCAAGAGAAGAAGGGACGACAGAGAATGAGGTGGCTGGATGGAGTCCCTGAAGCAGGAGGCGTGAACTTAAATGGACTCCAGAAGATGGTAGAGGACAGGAAGGCCTGGAGGAACATTGTCCATGGGGTCGCGATGGGTTTTTTGCAAGCTGTATGTTCCTGTACTTTTCTGAAAATCTCTTCGATAGCGTTTGGGTTCCCCCCCCCCATTTCAGCTAATTTTTAAAGACAGTACGATCTCAATGCAAAGGGCCCCTAAGTCAATTGAAAACAGAAGAATTTGACAACGTAGACCGTGCTCTGCCGAAGCTAGGCACAGGAACTCATGTGGTCTCCCGCACAAGAAACGAGAGTAACGTCCCTCCACGTAGAAAGTTAGACTGTTAGATTAATGTGGAATGATGGACAATCACTAGAATAATGATGTGTCTGCATAATTACTGGAATAGTGCTGTGTTAGTAGTATGTGACTAACCTAATGCGTATTGCACTTGGATACAATGCATGTAGCAAACTCTCCATTGTATACCCGTGAGAAACGAACCTAATGTATTACAATGTGTATTTCAATGTGTGTTCCTTTGTTCCTGAGGAAAGGAAAGTATAAAACTGAAGTCTGAACCTGCCCTCGGGGTTCAGAATTGCCTGTTACTATTGCTTCTGAACCTGCGCAATAAATCTCTCTGCTAAAACCCCCTGGAATTCATAAGAGTCCTTTCATTTTCCACAAGAAGATGATCGGGATCCTAAGCTGCCTTCGTCCTAACTCAGTGGTTCTCAACCTTTTTAATGCCGCGACCCCCAACCGGTCGTAAGTCGAGGACTACTCAACCGGCCGTAAGTCGAGGACTACTCAACTGGGGCAGCACCGTTTGCAGAATGGGACTTTTGGCGGGCTCAGCAGGGCAGAGACAGCCTGGACAATTCCTATTGGCTTTTGAAAGCCAATAGAATTAGACTGTATTCAAGAGAGTCTATTCTATTGGCTTTCAAAAGCCAATAGAATAAAAGGGAGTAGCACAGCTAAGGAAAAGGGGGAAAAATGGCGGACTGCGTTGTTTGGCAACCCCCGTGAAATGGTCGTTCGACCCCAAATGGGGTCCCGACCCACAGGTTGAGAACCACTGTCCTAACTCACACGGCCACCTTTGCCTCCCCCAAGAAAGAGGGAATATTTTATCTCCCTTTCTGAATTTCAGTTGTTGGAAGACAATACAGGAGGAGCAGCTGGGGTTACTTTCAACTGAACCCCATTAAGTTCCTTTATAGGGGCAAGCCTCCTGATTCAGTGAAGGACTGTTCCCAGATTTTTTTATTTAAAAAAAAAAAAGTTTGCAGCTGCTTTTCAGATGTTTCCCATCAGCTCGTGAAACCAGCCAGATGTAGAGCAGCCGACAAAAGTCTTCCCCGTTCAGAACGTTTTGAGACTTCAGGCTGAGTTCAAACTAGACCTTAATGAAATGCAAAAGACTGATCTACGTGGGCCACACAAGTTTGTCGAAGCCGCCTGGCTTTTTAAACGATTGCAACAATTTTGAGTCCAATCAAACTCCCAAATCAGATCAAGTAAACTGTGAGCTACGTCCGAGGTTTGATAGACAATTGTATACGAGCAAACACTGCATTGATTTGTAAAAGAAAAAAAGAAAAAAAAATAGACCAAACTTGATTTTTATATCTGAAACATAAAAAATACCCCTTATTAAAGAATAGAATAGAATAGAATAGAATAGAATAGAATAGAATAGAATAGAATAGAATAGAATAGAATAGAATAGAATAGGAAATAAGGAATAGAATAGAATAGAGTAGAGTAGAGTAGAGTAGAATAGAATAGAATAAGAAATAAGGAATAGAATAGAATAGAATAGAATAGAATAGAATAGAATAGAATAGAATAGAATAGAATAGAATAGAATAGAATAGGAAATAAGGAATAGAATAGAATAGAGTAGAGTAGAGTAGAATAGAATAGAATAAGAAATAAGGAATAGAATAGAATAGAATAGAATAGAATAGAATAGAATAGAATAGAATAGAATAAGAAATAAGGTAGAATAGAATAGAATAGAATAGAATAGAATAGAATAGAATAGAATAGAATAGAATAGAATAGAATAAGAAATAAGGGAATAGAATAGAATAGAATAGAATAGAATAGAATAGAATAGAATAGAATAGAATAAGAAATAAGGAATAGAATAGAATAGAATAGAATAGAATAAAGAAGAGAAGAGAAGAGAAGAGAATGCAGAAGAAGAAGGAGAAGGAGAAGAGGAAGGAGGAGGAGGAGAAGGAGGAGGAACACAGGGAGCTGATGAAGGAATTCAGAGTGAGAATTACAAGACTGGAGCTGTAGGCAAAAAAAGAATTATCTCAGTTTACAACAACATTAGTCTGGGTGGAAGGCAAGGATCACAGACGTCTGGAAAAGGTTAGATTGCTAAAACAGAGGTCTCAGGCGAACGGAGATCCCATTTGTCTCACAAGGTATTACACAAACTCTATCTCAACTCAAATGACGGATTGAAACGAAGCCTCAACAGCAAAACAAGCCAAGATGCAGAAGGACAGTCCCGATAAGCATCGGGATTTGCTTCACTTCATATTCCGGTTAACAACAACAACAACAACAACAACAACAACAAAAACACAATTTCTTGGAGGCAGGCCCAAGAGTGTCAAGTTCAACTTGTACAGATGGCCTTCATTTGTGATATGGTCCTAGTGAAAAGAACCAAACCAAGATAACCAAGGAAGGTTTAAAATGCAGTTTTAAAAAACCGGGGTAAAGAAACGGAGCACATACCAAAAACGTTAAATGCTTGACAATTTCAATGGGAGTCAGACATATTAAGAAAAGGGGTGGGGGGACTGCAAATCCAAATTAGGGAATTATTTCACTCTCATATCACGATCTCAAAATGAAAAAGAAATTCACACTAAATATTACACATTGAGCCTCAATGTTGAAAACTGTGTTTCTGCTTAGCATACTAGTTAGTATTTCTCTCTCTACCAGCTCCTTCTCCTCTTTCTCCTCCTCCTAGAGTAGAGTAGAGTAGAGTAGCGTAGCGTAGCGTAGCGTAGCGTAGCGTAGCGTAGCATAGCATAGCATAGCATAGCATAGAATAGAATAGAATAGAATAGAATAGAATAATAAGAATGGAATAGAATGGAGTGGAGTGGAGTGGAATGGAATGAGTGGAGTGGAGTGGAATGAATAGAATAGAATAGAATAGAATAGAATAGAATAGAATAGAATAGAATAGAATAGAATAGAATAGAATAGAATAGAATAGAACAGAAAATAGAATAGAAAATAGAATAGAAAATAGAACAGAATAGAATAAAATAGAATAGAAAATGGAATTGAATGGAACGGAACGGAATGGAACAAAACAAAATAGAACAGAACAGAATAAGGAACAGAAGAGAACAGAAGAGAATAGAACTGGAATGGAATGGAATGGAATGGAATGGAATGGAATAGAATAGAATAGAATAGAATAGAATAGAATAGAATAGAATAGAATAGAATAGAATAGAATAGAATAGAATAGAATACCTGATGTTGCCTATACTGGAAATGGAGTAGAAAGTAAGATAAGTCAGGCGTTCATTGGTTTTCCTACACAACAGATGATCTTTGAGGTCCCTGCAATTCTATGATCAGCATTTGGATGCATTTGGTAAATCATTTTTTCAGCTTGTTCAAGGACAATGAACGATCCTTAACTGGCCACAGGGTTGGTGTTGTAGGGAAAAAACAGGACGAGGAAGGAGTATGAGGCGTGGTTGCCTTCTTAAGTTCTTTATAAAAAGGGTAAAAATAAATAGAATACAAAGCTGCAACCCAATGCAATGTAGTACAACGCAATTAAAATACAGAGATTTGTTCCAATTGATGGATGTTGCCCCCCCCCCCCCGTGTTGTTGGCAGCAAAAAAGGGCACAACGATGCTATGGGATTGGCCCCATCTAACCTACCCTTGGCCCGTCCAAAATCTGAGCTGGTTTCGACCACAATGCCCCGTTTCCCCGCCCCCCCCCCAAAAATCAGCAAAGGAGGCCTCTCAGCATCTTCACAGTGGGTGGCCTAAAATTTGTTTTAATTCTACAACAAAAACAAAAAATAAGTCCTATTGAATGTCAGCCTCGGACAAACCTGGATTGTCCCCAGGGACACCCGTAGGAGATGAAAAGGCTGGCTGGATGCAGCCCCGGGGCTTTCTTTGCAAGCATTTCGGCCTGACCTCTCCATGGAACAGAAAACCGTGTCTCTGGCGGGTTCTGGGACGCAAAGGGGACCAACTCAGCCATCTGGCAGAGGAATGTTTTGCGGCTGCCTGTGGCATTTTGCAAAAAGCCCACAACATCCTTTCGAAAGACCAAATGTACTCATCAGCTCATTTCCTTTTCCAGAAACACAGCAAGTGGCTGTCAGGATCAGCAGGGTTCTGCTCTGCCTGTTGTTTTGGACGCTCCACTTCCATTACGAGTCAAGGGAAGGAGACAAAAGTCAGGCTTCAGATGGTCCACAGCTGCAGTGTGGAGGCGTATCTGGGTTCTGGGTCTGCAAACATGGCAACTTTAAGACTTGTGGACTTCCACTCCCAGAATTCCCCAGCCAGCATGGGTTCAACTTCCAACTTCGCCTCAGGGAGGAATTCTGGGAGTGGAAGTCCACAAGTCTTAAGGTTGCCCAGTTGGAAAAGCCCTGATCTAGAACCCAGGTATACTTCTACACTGGATCTGTGGACTTCCACTCCCAGAATTCTCCAGCCAGCATGGGTTCAACTTCCGACTCCCCTCAGCTATGTTGGCTGGCTGAGGACTTCTGGGAGTTGAAGTCTAAAAGACTTAAAGTTGACAAGTTTGGAGACCTCTGTTCTGGATGGTCTGGAACCTCAGCACGACAGAAACGAGAGAGCCAACAAGGTGCAGTGCTCAAGATTCGAGTTCCACTTAGCTGTGGAAACTTAATGAGTAACCCAACCGATCTTTCCTGCAGATGCCATTTGAGGGACCCATTGCTTCAGAGAGTTCTGTCAGGATAATGATTTTCTTTTTCTTTCTTTCTTTTCCTCCTTCCCTCCTTCCCTTTTTTCTTTCTTTCTGTCTTCCTTTCTTTCTCTTTCTTTGTTTTCCTCCTTCCCTCCTTTCCTTTCTTTTTCTTTCTTTCTTTCCTTTTTTCCTTCCTTTTTCTTTCTTTGTTTTCCTCCTTCCCTCCTTCCCTTTCTTTTTTCTTTTTCTTTCTTTCTTTCTTTCTTCTTTTCTTTCTTTCTTTCTTTTCCTCCTTCCCTTTCTTTTTTCTTTCTTTCTTCCTTTCTTTCTTTCTCTTTGTTTTCCTCCTTCCCTCCTTTCCTTTCTTTTTCTTTTTCTTTCTTTCCTTTTTTCCTTCCTTTTTCTTTTTCTTTGTTTTCCTCCTTCCCTTTCTTTTTTCTTTTTCTTTCTTCTTTTTTCTTTCTTTCTCTTTTTGTTTTCCTCCTTCCCCCCTTTCCTTTCTTTTTCTTTGTTTCTTTCTTTCTCTCTCTCTCTCTCTTTCTTTCTCTTTCTTTCTTTCTTTCCCTTTCTTTCTTTCTTTCCTTCCTTCCATTCCTCTTTTTCTTTCTTTGTTTCTTTCTTTCTCTTACTTTTTTCTTTTCTGTAATTCTATTCCGTAATTTTATTCCATAATTCTATTCTATTCCGTAATTCTATTCTATTCTATTCTCTAATTCTATTCTATTCCGTAATTCCATTCCATTCTATTCTATTTTCTAGGTTCCAAGCTCATTTTTATTTCCCTCTTTGGCCTCACCGTTTGCAATATGGCCCAATTCTTTCTGAAGCAGAGTTTCCAGTTGCATAACAGACCTGAAGAAAGCACAATCCCGGGTGGAAAGTTTCCATTCAGCGCGCAGCTCTGATACCATCTTGAGAACTTGTCTCCACTTTCCCCATCAGACACAAACACAGCATGCGAATGATTTCCAGGGAACGAGGCCTCTGCTGCCAGGCTAATTATCGCTGCCTAATTGGGTCACCCTCCCGCTCCCAGCCGTGCAACACAGCGGCCCTGTTCGATGCACACTGTTGCAAGCTCACCCACTTTCTCCCTCAGCACAATCAGCACCTGCGGTCAATCAGGTTTCTCCAGAATTGGAAGCAGCTCTCAAACGTCCCGAAAGCACCATCGGAACAGGCTAAACTGGATTGTAAAACATCCCTGGATTGCTGTAAAGTATGTGACGGTTCGATTTTTTTTTTTTTTTTTTCAACCGAGCACCTGCCAGTTCAAGGCCAGTTCCGAAAACTCACACTCCCGTTTCGTTAGCACCTTCCCGGATCGTTGCTCAAACCGACAGTGTGTCCTGCAGCCAACGACTTCTCCAGTTGTACAATGTCCTATTATTCTGGTCCCTGAGACGCTGACAGGCAACTTTCTCCTCTACCCAACCCATCAATGACCGAAACTCTCAAGCGGGAGGCAAAGTTGCTAAGAGTTGTGGCTCTCGTTTCGGTAACTGGCTACGGTGGCGGCGGTGCGGTTAGAGCAGTGTTTCTCAACCTTGACAATTTTAAGGCCTGTGGACTTCAACTCCCAGAATTCCACCAGAACAGCAATGCTGGCTGTGGAATTCTGGGAGTTGAAGTCCATAGGCCTTAAAATTGTCAAGGTTGAGAAACACTGGGTTAGAGTGTGCAGTACAGGAGGCCCTCAACGTACGATCACAACTGGGTTCCCCGTGTACGTGGTTAAGAGAGAAGTGTGTTGTGAGTTTTGCCCCGTTGTAGGAATTTCCTTGCCAATTATTTAGCCAGTTGCTAAATTAGTAGCACGGTTGTTAAGTGAAATCTGTGGAATACTGCATCCAGTTTTGGTCACCACATTAAAAAAGATGCTGAGACTGTAGAAAGAGTGCAGAGAAGAGCAACAAAGATGATTAGGGGACTGGAGGATAAAACTTACAATGAATGGTTGCTGGAATTGGGCATGTCTACTTTAATGAAGAGAAGGACGAGGGGGGACATGATAACAGTCTTCCAGTATCTCAGGGGTTGCCCCAAAGAAGAGGGAGTCAAGCCATTCTCCAAAGCCCCTGAAGGCAGGACAAGAAGCAACAGATGGAAACTCATCAAGGAGAGAAGCAACCTGGAACTAAGGAAAAATTTCCTGACAGTGAGAACAATTAACCCATGGAACAACTTGCCTCCAGAAGTTGTGGGTACTCCAACACTGGAGGTTTTAAAGAAGAGATTGGACAACCATTTGTCTGAAATGGCAGAGGGTTTCCTGCTTGAGCAGGGGATTGGACTAGATGACCTCCGAGGTCCCTTCCAAATCTATTATTCTATTCTATTCTATTCTATTCTATTCTATTCTATTCTATTCTATTCATTCTATATTCTATTCTATTCTATTCCATATTCTATTCTATTTTATTCCATATTCTATTCTATTCTATTCAGTTCTATTCTATTCAATTCTATTCTATTCTATTCCATTCCATTCCATTCCATTCCATTCCATTCCATTCTATTCTATATTCTGTTCTGCCTTGCCCTATCCTATCCTAGCCTATCCTATCCTATGCTAGGTTTTGCATTTTGTTGCAGCTACGGTGAGCCACCCAAGGGACTCATTTTAAGTGGAAAGGCAGGGTTTACATTTACATTTACAAAAACTAATAAATATTTCCCTGGTCTGCTCTAAGGTCTGGATTATTGAATCAAACCTTTAAGCTGACCAGACAATTTCCCAGCCAGCTGGCAGAGTCCTCGCTGATGCCTCTTTAAAGTCTTCACGCACTGAGCTGAGCCACGAGGGGCCTCTTAGTATTCTCCCTTCCTTTAGCCCAGTGTTTCTCAACCTTGTCCAGGTTGAGAAACACTGCCTTAGCCTAAGGCTTTCATCACCTACTATTTTGGAATGTTTGTTTATAGTTCTCTCCTCCCTTCCTAGGAAAGCTTTCGTCTGCATCCATTTTGCCAAAGACTGATTCCCTGGTAGGGTGGGACGATTTGGCCCCTGCCCCAAACTCAACTGTGCTGAAAATAGAGTCTCTAAAGCACGGCTTCGCAACTGGGGGTGCTCGTACCCCCTGGGGGTGTGAGATGATATTCCAGGGGGTGCAAAAACTAGGGTTTTCAAAATTATAAGGCAGGGCTTCGCAACTGGGGGGCACTCGTGCCCCCCCCCCGGGGGTGCGGGACGATATTCCAGGGGCTACAAAAACTTGGGTTTTCAAAATTATAGTGTATACCAGACATGTCAAACACAAGGCCCGGGGGCCGGATGCGGCCCACGAAGTGGTTTCATGTGGCCCGCGAAGCCATCCTGGAAACTGTGAGGGAACTGCCCACGCTGCCTTGGCCCTGGCCCAGTCCGGCCGGGAGCCAATGTACAATTTTGTGGTGGCCATCTGGGCTGAAACGCATTCAGTCTTAGCTCCACAAGGCCATCCGGAAACAGCGAGGAACCAGCCCCTGCCGCATCACCCGCACCCCCTGGGTGCATGCTGGGGAGGGGTCACCCTTTGTGAGGAATGAAGAAATGGACCATGCCTTGGCGCTTGCCCCGGTCCCACCCCCTTCTGCCAGAGACCCCCAGATCTGTCCCACTCCTGCCCAGGCCCCCACAGTCACCCTTGACGCGAACGATGTAGAGCTGGCCACGCCCACCCAGTAGGCCATACCCACTCCATCCACACCCACCCAGTAGGCTTTACCCACTCTGGCCACACCCACCCAGCCCCCCAAGGGCAACCACAATGCTGATGCGGCCCTCAATGAAATTGAGTTTGACACCCCTGGTGTATACACATAATACGTTGCTGTTATTTCAAACTTTTGTAAAAGGGGTGCGAAATTATATCAGAAGTGTTGTAGGGGTGCAGGGTATAGAAAAGGTCAGGAACCACTGCTCTAAAGAAAAAGAATTTCCTTCTTTGGGGAAAAAAAAGGGAATAGATACGGGATTCGGTCAGTCACACTGTCCTGCTTTCTACACGATTTGCTTTCTCATCCATTTCATTCTAGAAGGCTGGACATGGTGGATGTGATGGGATCAAAGGCCCCCGTTGGCTGACTCTTAGGAACTCAACCTAACGGGGATGACACAGATGTGACACAGATGTGGGAGATGGGCAGGATGAGGGTGGGGTGAAATGCATCATCAGTCTGCAATCACTGAGTTCCCACAATGATGGACTGATTGAGTCCAGCCTTCCGTGAATTCCATTGACTCTTATCCAGCATCAATTTAGTACTGGCCATTAATAGATCAGATTCTTGTGTGTAGGTAGCATGCAATAAACCTTTAGTGCAGGGGTCTTCAAACTTGGCCCTTTGATGACTTGTGGACTTCAACGGCCAGAATTCCTCAGCCAGGCACACACTGTGTGCCTGGCTGAGGAATTCTGGCCGTTGAAGTCCACAAGTCATCAAAGGGCCAAGTTTGAAGACCCCTGCCTTAGGACTTGGAAGTCTCCTCCCATTTCTGGTAATTTGCACCAGTTTTCCCAAGCACTGACTGTCCTTGAAAGGAAGCAATCGTCAAAAAGCCAAAAAAAAAAAAAAAAGAGCAGGACGGTCCTTACCCTTAGCATACAGCCCGGAAGCTCAACATCGCATACGAATCCTGGGCAACTAGACAACATTCTAATCTTCAACAACAATAACAACAAGGCAACATGGGCTTTCATTTTCCAATGGGAAGACTTCCTCAGCATTATTAGCCACACTCCCATAATACACGGAGTGGCTGGGCTCCGATTTACATCACGTGCTTCAAAGCACAGCTGTGCAACCGCCCCCAAAACGGACACATGAGCTCTGACTTTTCCCCAAATATTTGTTTAAAGAAAATCAGTCAAAAGCAGTCAATCAAGGAGAGAAGCAACCTAGAACTAAGGAGAAACTTCCTGACAGGGAGAACAATTAACCAGTGGAACAACCTGCCTCCAGAAGTTGTGAATGCTCCAACGCTGGAGGTTTTTAAGAAGAGACTGGACGGCCATTTGCCCGAAATGGTGTAGGGTTTCCTGTCTGAGCAGGGGGTTGGACTAGAACAGGGCTTTTCAACCTGTTCACCCATTGTACCACTTTTAGGATATGGCAACATCCGAGGACCACCAGTCGCCTAGCAAGGAGTCAAAAACTTGATGACCAAAAAAAAAAAAAGGAAAAAAAATGATGTACAGGTAGTCCTTGACTTACAACAATTCGCTTAGTGACTGTTCGAAGTTACAATGGCACTGAAAAAAGTGCCCCCCAAGCCACAGCCAAGCCAGACACCTGCCTGCCCGCCCGGCGGCCCTCTTCCTCTTGTTTCATTGTTGTGAGCATTTCTGTTGAGGATTGGCAGCGGGGGTGGAGTGGGGGTGTTTGGTTTTTATTCCTGTCTGCTGAGACCCCGGGACACTATGACTGCCATGAATATGAATCAGTTGCCAAGCATCTGAATGTAAATCACAAGACTCTGGAGATGCTGCAACATTCCAGCTGATCGGAGCTTCTTCTGGGCTCAGCAGAAGCGCCAGGATCAGCGCCGAGCTCCAGCTGGAGCCTGGCGCGGAGCCTGGCGCTTCCACTGAGCCCTGACAGCCCCAAAGAAGCTCCGATCAGCTGGAAAGCAGCCCTGATCCTGGCGCTTCCGCTGAGCCCTGACAGCCCTGCAGCTCCAGCCGTCTCTCGCTCAGGCTTGTGGGGTGCTGTCACTGGTTCAGAATCATTCCCCTCCCCCGCTACCACTTTTCTAGGATGGTCGCGTACCACCTTCCAGGTGCCACTGTACCACAGGTGGTACCCGTACCACAGATTGAAAAGCCCTGGACTAGATGACCTCCAAGGTCCCTTCCAACTTTATTATTATTATGGATCATCGCACAGTCAGCCAGATGTTCAGACTGGATTTGGCATTTTGTCTACCTATCGAGTCCTTACCCAGGACCTGGGATAGGCAGATGTGGATGTTTGATGGTATTACAGGTCTCGTCGCAGGATGGAAGCAGTTCCTAGTAAGGCCGCCTTTTGCAATTGACTAATAGCGAATTTGTCAATGCCGATGATGGTGTTCCAGTGGTGCTCCAGTTGTTTTGGGATTGCACCCAAGGCGCCTATGACTATTGGTACTACCCTTGCTTGCTTTTGCCACAGTCTTTCTATTTCTATTTGTAGGTCTTTGTATTTTGTTATCTTCTCCAGTTCTTTCTCGTCTAGTCTGCTGTCTCCAGGCACTGCCACGTCCACTATCCAGACTTTTTTGTCTTTCTTATTGACAATTGTTAAGTCTGGGTGTTATGTTGCAGGTGCTTGTCTGTTTGAATTCTGAAGTCCCAGAGCAGTTTAATTTTATCATTTTCTATGACTTTCTCTATTTTATGATCCCACCAGTTTTTGCTTACAGGCAAATGATATTTTTTGCAGATCTTCCAATGAACCATTGTTGCTATTACTATTATTATTATTATTATTATTACTATTATTATTATTATTATTATTATTATATTAGTTTGTTTCCAGGAGGCATCCGAGAGTGGCCTTCAAATTTGTGAACCACCGGTTCTCTGTGTGGATGCCACTTCCAGAAGTCCATTCTGGGCCTGGGCAACCAACAATTAGCTACCGGTTCTGCCGAAGGGGTGCGAACTGGCTGAATCCCTCCACTGGGTTAGATCCATTATCACTCTCAAGTTCCTTCACACTCCCAAGGGATCTAAATCCAGCCCATTTTGAATTGCATTGACCCTTGTTTACCACCAATTTGCTTTTGGCCG
Organism: Crotalus tigris; assembly: GCF_016545835.1. NCBI lineage: Eukaryota > Metazoa > Chordata > Lepidosauria > Squamata > Viperidae > Crotalus > Crotalus tigris. The sequence continues at coordinate 30,338 of NW_024098566.1, read as the reverse complement.
CTAGCAATTCAGATTTAAGATTCTCAAAGAGAGATTTAACGTACAGTAAACCTATATTCCTTTGAACGGCCTGGATTCCTTATTTCCTGCCCTTGAGAAGAGCCTGTCACTCTTATTTTCTCAGCTACGGTGAAGAATTAAAATCAAGGCAGCCACAGAGCTGGGGCTCAAAATGTTGGCATCTGACACTCTATTTTGGGTCCAGGCAGACTCACTCAAAACCACCCTTTCCTGTCTGGAAGGTTTCCACCCAAAACATTTTGTGCCTCCCTCACTTCCCATCTGAGCTCCAAGTTGAGAGGACATCCCAAGAGATAAGAACAGCTGCAGGACTTGGGTGTGGCTAGTCTAAAGAAAGGGAGAAACAGGGGTGACACGATAGCAGCAGCATTCCAGTATTTGAGGGGCTGCCACCAAGAAAAGGGGGTCAAATCATTCTCCAAAGCACCAGAGGGAAGGATGAGAAACAATGGTTGGAAACTGATTAAAGAGAGAAGCAACCTGGAATGAAGGAGAAACTTCCTGACAGTGAGGACAATCAACCAGAGGAACAGCTTGCTACCAAAAATTGTGGGCTCTCCATCACTGGAGATTTTTTAAGAAGAGACTGGACAGTCACTTGTCTGAGACGGTATATAGGTTCTCCTGCTTGAGCAGGGGGCTGGACTAGAAGACCTCCAAGGTCCCTTCCAGCTCTACTCTATTCTACCCCCATACCCTCCATTAAACATGACAGGTGAGCAGGGACCCCAAGTCGTGTCCCTGGGGTGCCAAAGTCAAGCTGGGAAGGCAGCCCTGCAGGCCACTTTAGCCGACTGTGTTCAGCAGGTCAGCGGTTCAAATCTCACCGGCTCAAGGTTGACTCAGCCTTCCATCCTTCCGGGGTAGGTAAAATGAGGACCCAGATTGTTGGGGGCCATGTAAATATATAGATATACATTGCTTACTGGTGTACACCGCTTAGAGAGTGCTTGCACTTAAAGCGGTATATAAGTCTCATAAAATAAATAAATAAATAGATAAATAAAATAGCTCCCAAGAACCGCAGCTTCCTTTTTTTTTTAAAAAATCCGCCGCAAGGATTCCTCTCTAAAAAGGGCGAGCCACCTCGTCCCAACAAATTCTTCAGCGTTTCCATTACTACACCCTTCAGGAACAAAAGAGACTTACCAAGAGTCAACAGACCGGCGGGGTTAAGGGGAGAGGAGAGCACCTGTTTTACACGTGGAGCTGCTGGGTCTTTTCTTCAGCTGAACGGCCGCCTAGTTTGGAGCCACGCTTCTTCAAACCCCCTTTCTAATGCTGTTTGTTTCCCGGGGGGGGGGGGGGGAGTTTTGCAGGAGTTTTTGAGCTCTCCAGGAAAATCAATAAATAAGCCCGCCCCGCGCCCCTGGTCCTGGGGACACCCTTAGGGCGGTGTTTCCCAATCTTGGCAACCTCAAGAAAGGTGGACTTCAACTCCCAGAAATCCCCAGCCAGCCATGCTGGCTGGGGATTTCTGGGAGTTGTAGTCCACCTTTCTTGAGGTTGCCAAGATTGGGAAACTCTGCCTTAGGGGAAAAAAATCCGCAAAGTCGCCCCCAGCCATAAGATCTCCACTTTCTTGGAGTTGAGATGGGAAAAGGCTGCCCGGAGGCAGAGAAAAAAGCCCCCGAGGGGAGGGGAGGGGCGGGGGGGAACACCTTCCTTCCTACCCCCCTCCCGCACCCCCCCTCTTTGAAAGATTCCGCACGCCAAGCTCCGCCACGGAGGGCTTTGTTGGAAAGTACTCCGCGCGTAAAAACGGACAGCTTACCGCGATCCTCCGCTGCCTTTCTCATTTCCACCTCCAGCTCTCAGTCATAACCTTCCAGCACGGCGGGTCCCCCCCCACCTCCAAGAAAAAAAAAAAAAAAACAAGCCTTCGGGGACCGTTCCAGTCGGTTCTCTGCTCTCTCCCCCCCCCCTCCCCTCCTTCTTTGCGCCCTAGAGCTGCAGATCCCGAGTAGGCACCTTCTTCCCAATCTGCTCCCGTTGGTAAACTGCGGTTTCAGGTGGAAAGCGAGAAGGGAGGGGTTGGTGAAAGCGCCCTCCCCTCCCCCAAAGCTCCACCTAGAAAGTGAAGGGGGAAGGGGGAGGGGGAGGAGAGGAGGAGGAGGGCGGTGCCGCTGCTTCAACTCCCGCGCGCACAGCGGGTTGGTTCTGCCTGCGCCTTTGCGCTTCCAGGAGGCGCAACTTCGCGTCGCCTCCCGAGATCTTTGAAAAGTCTTTTTCCAACTCTTCCAGCGTTTCGACTCTTTTCAGGAGCCTTTTACTCCTAAATTTGGGGATTGGACTACAGAATCTCCTCCATTTTTTTTTTCCTTCCCTGCGCATCAACCCCTTCGAGGCTGGGTGCTCCCGGCCGGGGTCCCCATATCCCCCATCCCCAGGGAAGGTGGCACGCTTTGCATGCATTTCCTTGAGCCCTCGTTGCTCCCCCCCGCCCCGCGTTCATCTTCCCCTCACACCACGAAAGACACACACACACACACACACACACACACACACACACACACCAGCCCCTGCAACCCCCGGCCAAGCGCCCACTTGCGTCTGTTTCTGCAAAGGGGATCCGTGTCGGCAACTCCAGCGGGCCTCGGCATTCCGCGCGCCCCCCGTCCCTCCAATACCCCTGCAGAGGCAGAGCGGGGGGGGGGGTCGCTGTCCTTCCCCCGTCCCCGACGGGCTTTCCAAGGCTCCCGGGGAGGGAAGCGCTCCCGGCCTGGATGAAAGTGTCCCGCTCCTTGGAAAACCTCGCCCGACTTTCTCCGGAGGGAGGGAGCGACCCAAAGGGAGGTGGGTTTCCCGCCTCTCGGAGGGGGCGACCGTAGACGGGCAGGGGTCGGGGGGAGGCGACGGCGGAGCTGAAACGGGAGTTGTACCTGGAGTCCCGCAAAGCCTGGAGCGCCCCCGCCCGCCTGAGTCTCTCTCTCTCTCTCTCTCTCTCCGGGGGTGGGGGCTGGCGGGCCGGGCGAGAGACCCCGTTCGCTTGCCCGGGCCGAGCGGGCCGGGGGCCTCTGCCGCTCAGCGACTCGCGCCTGCCTACCAGCCGGGCGTCCCTGGAAGCGAAGCGCAGGAGCCGAGCCGGAGCAGCGCGCCCCCGCCCTCCGGCGCCAGGTTGAAGAGGGAGGAAGGGGCGGGTGGGTGGGAGCCTCTCTCCGTCCCCCCGGGCCCCCCCGGCTCCCTCCCTCCTTCCTTCCCCCAGAGCCCCTCCCTGGCTCCCTCCCCCCCTTCCCCCCAGAGCGCCTCCCTTGCTCCCTCCCCCCCTTCCCCCCAGAGCCCCTCCCTGACTCCCTCCCTCCCCCCCAGAGCCCCTCCCTTGCTCCCTCCCCCCTTCCCCCCAGAGCCTCCCTCCCTCCCCCCCAGAGCCCCTCCCTGGCTCCCTCCCTCCCCCCTCCAGAGCCCCCCCGGCTCCCTCCCCCAGACGCCCCCCTGGCTCCCTCCCGTCCCCCCCAGAGCCCCTCCCTGGCTCCCTCCCCCCCTTCCCCCAGAGCCCCCTCCCTGCTCCCTCCTCCCCCCGACCCTCTCCCTGCTCCCTCCCCCCCTTCCCCCCAGAGCCCCCTCCCTGGCTCCCTCCCTCCTCCCTCCAGAGCCCCCCTCCCTCCAATCCCCCTCCTTGGCTCCCTCCCTCCCTCCAGAGCCCCCTCCCATGGCTCCCATCCTCCCTCCCCCTCCGAGCCCCCCCTCCCTCCAGAGCCCCCTCCCGGCTCCCTCCCTCCCTCCTAGCCCCCCCCTGTCTCCCTCCCTCCAGAGCTCCCCCTCCCTGGCTCCCTCCCTCCCCCCCAGAGCCCCCCTACCTCCAAGCCCACCTCCCTGGCTCCCTCCCTCCCCCTCCAACCCCCCCCTCCCCTCCAGACCCCCCCCTGCCCTTTCTCCCTCCCTCCCTCCAGAGCCCCCCCCGGCTCCCTCCCTCCCTCCAGAGCCCCCCCCCCTGGCTCCCTCCCCGTGGCCCAACGCTCGGGATCCCTTCCCCGGCCGACCGGCTTTTGTTGGGGCGCCTTACCGCGGGAGAAGCGAGCAGGGCATCCGCGGGGAGTCGCGCCCGGCGGGGGGGAGGGCGGCATGAAGAAGGGGAAGGGGCGGAGGGGAAGCCCCGCGCCCGCCGGGGGGGAGAAGAGCCTCTGCGCCGGAGTCTAAGGAACCCGCGCGGGCCAAGGGGCGCGTGGCGTGAACTCCTGGGGATGGGGGGGGGTCTCGTGGAGGAGCAGCCACGGGACGGGGCCCGGGCAAGGGTTGCTTTCCCCCCCCCACCTCCCGCCTCCCGGGGGCGGGAGGGGCGCCTGAGAGAGGATCCCACCCACCCTAACTCCGGCCCCGCGCGCCTCCTTCGAAGCGAACCTGGCTCTCTGCGCCGTCCAGACGTTCCTGGGAAGAATTGCCAGGAGCGGCGTTCCCGGACAAGCGTGGCAAAGCGGGGGGGCTGGGCCAGGCTTTGTTGCCAATCGACCATCGCTTAGGATCGCTCTCGCTCTCTCTCTCTCTCAATGTATACTACCACCCAACTCTCTCATCTATCTATCTATCTATCTGTCTGTCTATCTATCTATCTATCTAATCTCTCTCTCTCTCTCTCTCTCTCTCTCTCTCTCTCTCTCTCTCTCAAAATGTGTACTGCCACCCAACTCTCATCTATCTATCTATCTATCTATCTATCTATCTATCTATCTATCTATCTATCTATCTAATATCTCTCTCTCTCTCTCAAAATGTATACTGCCACCCAACTCTCATCTATCTATTTATCTATCTATCTGTCTGTCTGTCTGTCTGTCTGTCTGTCTATCTATCTATCTGTCTGTCATCTCTCTCTCTCTCCCTCCCCCTCCCTCCCTCCTCCTCCCCCTCCCCCTCCTCCTCCTCCTCCTCCTCCTCCTTCTTCTTCTTCTTCTTCTTCTTCCTCTCTCTCTCTCTCTCTCTCTCTCTCTCTCTCTCTCTCTCTCTCTCTCTCGCAGCAGCGGTGGATCGATCAGGAGCCTCGCGGGCCAAGGGGCGGGCGACCCTGCCCGACGGAGGAGCAGCTCTTTCCCTCCCCCCCCCCCGAAGCCCCCGTTTGCTCACCCAGAAGAGCGGAGGGCTTCCCGGCCTCTCCACTCTCCCGCTCGCCTCCCGCTGTCTCCGAGGGGAGCAGCCACGCTCCTTTGGCCCACCCTGGGGGGTCTTACGGCCGAACTGACCCGGAGCCCCCTCCCCCCCATATGCCCGCGTCTCCCCTCCGGCCGGACATCAGCGCTCCTGGAAGCTGACCCGGCCTGGCCATCCTTGCAGGGAGGGAGGCTTTAGGTCCCGGGGGGGGAGGGAAGAAGAGGGGGGAGGGCGGTGTATGTGTGTGGGGTGGGGGGTTGCAAACAGAGCCACGTTGCCTCTCCTAAGAAGCAAAGCGGGTCTTCCGCCTCGTTGAGACGCGCAGACCCGAATCTTGCAATCCCGGGTCTGTTTTCCCCCTTATCCATCACTGCTTCCCAACTCAGCTGACTTTCCTGGCGCCAGCAGGGATTAAGCTAGAAGGTAGTGTGGCCTAGTGGTTAGAGTTAGGGCTTAGGGCTAGTGTCCCTGCAGCCGGGCCACAAGAAGCTGGAGGAACCGCTTTGGAATCGCCCTCTGTCTCTCGGCCCGGCCCACCTCACAAGATTGTTGTCGCAGGGGGAAAAAATGTAGGGGGGGTGAGGGGGTGCTAGGTACTGTGCCCGAACCTCCTGGAGGTAAAAACCCCTCTTCTTCGAATTTAGAAGATTAGAAGAGAGATTCCCAGGTGGAACTAAGGAGTAATTTCCTGGTAGTAGTAAGACGGATTGATCAATGGAACAGCTTGCGCGCGCCCCCCCCCCCGGAGTTGTGGGTGCTCCATCGCCGGAGGTTTAAAAAAAATAAAAATAAAATAAAATAAAATAGACTGGAAAACCATTTCAGTAGGCTGGTATAAAGCCTCCTGTCTTGAACTAGGGGTTGGACTAGATGACCTCGAAGGTCCCCTCCAGCCCGAGCATTCTGTATTCTATGCCCTGGGATTCTGTGTTCTCTGTGCTTCTTCTAATTTCGAACTTGCAGCCCACGTCTGCGAGCTTTCCTCCTCGCATCTTTCAGTTAGGGTGGAGTTATCTATCTATCTATCTATCTATCTATCTATCTATCTATCTATCTATCTATATCATCTCTATCTCTATCTCTATATCTATCTCTATCCTCTATATCTATCTATCTATCTATCTATCTATCTATCTATCTATCTCTATATCTCTATCATCTCTATATCTATCTATCTATCTATCTATATCTATATCTATCTATCTATCTATATCTATATCTATATTTACATCTATATATCTCTATCTATCTCTATCTATCTATCTATCTATCTATCTATCTATCTATCTATCTATCTATCTATTATTCAGTTCACATAGGTTTTGTAAAATGTGGTCTCTCTAATATTCTAAACCGCCCAGAGTTACTCAGTGCATAAGAGAGGCGGTCAATAAGCTTACTAAACGGCTAATACATTTTTTTTAAATGAATCATTTAATTCAATCAGTTGTATTTCGAGGGAATGTCTTAACACGCCAACTAAACGAACGCCTGGAACAAGGAAGGGAAATTTATTCGGGGGGGGGAGGGTCTCCTGCTTGAGTGAGGGGTTGGACTGCAAGATCTCTAGAGACCCCCCCAACTCTCTTCTTCCCCGCTGTGCTTCTTGCTACGATCACGTGGCGTCCATCCAATTGAACAGAACAACATTACAGCACAGCACAGCACAGGACCAAACAAAACAGAACTGGAATGGCATGGCATAGAATAGAACAGAATTCTCTCTTGGCCAAATGCGATGGGCACACAAGGAATGAGGGCACAAACTCTGGGTGTTCAGATAAACAACCTACAGCTCAAAGAAAACCCGGAATGGTATACTATAGGATCTCCTGCCATGGACAGGAGGGGGGGGTTGGACTAGATGACCTCCGAGGTCCCTTCCATCCTTGTTGTTCTCTGTTCCAAACTGTCCCGATTTAAAACCCGGGTTTGCAAACTTCCCTCCCCATCCTGATGTAAAGGTGGTCCTGGTGGCGGAGGGAGGGGGCAGAGCTGCATTGCGGAGGGGGGGGGTGCCTGAGAAGAGGAGGGGGAGGCAGCACCTAAAAGGGTCTTTGGGAGAACTGTGGGGGGGTGTTGCTTCCGAAGACAAACGCTGCCCCCCCTGCCTGCCCTCAGCAGGCAGACGCCCCCCCCACTCCTGGGGGTCCCCAGACTTGAATAGGAAGAGATTCCAAAATCAAGTCCGTGGGGAAAGCTTGGTGTTTGTGGACTGATAAACAGATAACTTCCATTTCGGCTTTAAATTGAATCACCTTGCATTTTAATTTCAACTTGTGAGTTAAAGCTGGGGGGCTTCGGGGGGGGAGGCTTGAAAAAGGAAGCAGAGAGAGAACGAGGGTGGAAAACGGTGAAAAGACGGACCAGCGTGTTTATTCCCATCACATTCCTTTTTAACTGCTTCCGTGTAAGATGAATTGTGAAAATTCATTTTAAAACGCAGTCCTGTTCAGTTTGCTGTCACCCTAATTTTCTACGGGTAATTTACATTCTTCAGATTTAGAGGACTGGCATATAGGTCTTGCCGATGTCCATGTTATTATTTATTTGTTCCTATTTATTACATTTATATTCTGGTCCTCTCGGGGTTTGGGATGACTCCGGGGAGGGGGCTATTCATACAATATTTAAAAAAAAAACCATCTTAATGGGTCAACTCATGTTTGTATCACTGTGCAATTTATTTTGAATTCAGAAGAACAGAATAACGGAGCTGGAAGGAACCTTGGAGGTCATCTAGTCCAACCTCTTGTTCACGTAGGAAACCCTATACCAGGGGTAGGCATGCTGGCTCAGGAATTCTGGGAGTTGAAGTCTACGAGTCATAAAAGAGCCAAGGTTGCCTACTCCTGCCCTAGACCATTTCGGACAAATGGCTGTCCAGTCTCTTCTTAAACACTTCCAGTGTTGGAGCATTCACCGCTTCTGGAGGCAAGTAGTTCCACTGGTTAATTGTCCTCACTGTCAGGAAATCCCTCCTGATGATCCGTGGGGCATCGGAGGAACTGAGGCCCGGATAATGAGGAGCGCGTTTGGGGTAGAGAAGGGGAAGGATAAGCCCTCAATATGTGTATTGGGATTAATTTGGGAAGGCCCCTGTCAAAGAAGCAGAGCGTGCTTTTGCACCCAGGGCCGGTTGGTCATGTGCAACCAGCAAAAGAGAGAGAGAAGAGAGAGACTGGCCAGTCAGAATAAAACTGTCTCTGTATTGTTGGATGCTTGCAAAACTGTTGCTGGCAAAATAATCAGGGTGCTTCTAAACTAAGTGAGGTTTGGATTTCACAACAGCACCACTCCGTGGCTGAAAAACTGCACTGAGGTGGAAAGCTGAGCGTGTTCTGGATGTTGCACGCCTAACCCTTAACCTGCTGCTGCACAAGCTTGTGCAGAATACAGAATAATCGTCTGCGGTGATCTTGGAGCCCAGGAAGATAAAATCTGTCACTACCTCCATTTCTTCCCCATCTATTTGCCAGGAATTGAGAGGCCGGATGCCGTGATCTTGGTTTTCTTAATCCTGAGTTTCAAGCCCACTTTTGCACTCTCCTTCTTCACCCGCATCCAGAGGCTCTTTCGTTCCTCTTCACTTTCTGCCATTAGAGTGCTATCATCTGCATAGAGATTCCAATGCAGACTGAGAATTTTTACCCACTCCTCGCTCCATTGCCACAGTTAGTCTCTTGAAGTGCCAAGCCTCCCTATCTGGTTAATCAAGATTCAATCTTGAAGTATGTTTGAGCCACATTTTTATTTGCAGAACTTGGAGATGTTTGCGGCGGGACTAGCTGGCTGGCTGGCTTGAGAAAAGACAACACCACAGCATTGAAAAAGTCATTGAACGGGGCAGAGATAAGGTCTAATTCCTGGAAGGTTTTTTCAAAGAATATGTTTGCTGCAAAACTTTTGGTTCCTTATTTGTTAAGTTCACAGCCTTCCTTTATAGGCCTGTTAAATTGGTAGCTTGCCATCACCAGCACCACAACCTTGTGATGTAGGTTGGGCTGAGCAAGAAGAACTAGCCCCAAATCACCCAGGGACTTTCAGAGCTGAAAATGGACATCCTGCTCTTAATTTAATAGTTTTGTCACCGCACACACACAGGCCCAGACACACAGACACAGAAACACACAGATAAACCTTGCAAACTCTCAAGCTTCCTCCTTCCGTTATGCATTCAAGATGGACAGTGATTAATATTTATATGTTACTTATGTGTAAGGGTGTATGTGCATGTATTGTATATAGTATGTTTAAATGGGTGTTGTGTATGTGTACACACTGAGGGCAAGCAACTAAATTTCATTTTTAATGTGTGCCATTGTGCTCACAGTAAAAAAATAACAATAAAGGTTATTTATCTGTCTATCTATCTATTTATTTATCTATCTATCATCCATCCATCATCTATCTATCCATCTATCATCTATCTATCCATCCATCGCATCCATGCATGCATGCATCTATCTATCTATCTATCTATCTATCTATCTATCTATCATCTATCTATCTATCCATCATACATCCATGCATCTATCTAGCTATCTGTCTATCATCTATCCATCCATCATTCATCCATGCATCCATCCATCCATCCATCTATATCTATCATCAATCAATCAATCATCTATCTATCTATCTATCCATCCATCCATCATGCATCCATCCATCCATATCTATCTATCTACCAATCAATCATCTATCTATCTATCCATCCATCCATCATACATCCATGTATCTATCTATCTATCTATCTATCTATCTATCTATCTATCTATTTATCTACTCATTTCCAATTGGCTATTTCAAGTTTTTTTTTGCTCTTACAACTTCACATCTTTCTATCAAAAGTTTAATATTGCATCTGAATTATTTGAAAACTTTCAGGTCAATGCATCTAGGCCTGGAGAGTGTTTAAAGTTTTTTTGACTGGTGAAAAAAATAATAATCCAGATCTCCATATGTTATCGCTATTTCTATATCGGAGGAATTCAGGACCCATCCTCGAAAATATCCATTTATCCCAGATAGTCTTCGTCTTACAACCATTTGTTTAGGAACTGTTTGAAGTTACAGCAGTCCTGGGAACAGTGTCTGATGACCGTTTTTCACACTTATGTCCATTGCAGCATCCCCACAGTCACGTGGTCAAAATCCATAGCCTTGGCAACTGGCTCATATTTATGACCGTTGCAATGTCCCAGGAAGTCATGGGGTCCACTTTTTGGGGACCTGTAGAGCAGGGGTTCTCAACCTGTGGGTGGGGACCCCATTTGGGGTCGAACGACCATTTCACGGGGGTCGCCAAACAATGCAGTCTGCCATTTTTTCCCCCTTTTCCTTAGCTGTGCTACTCCCTTTTATTCTATTGGCTTTTGAAAACCAATAGAATAGACTCTCTTGAATAGACTCTAATTCTATTGGCTTTCAAAAGCCAATAGGAATTGTCCAGGCTGTCTCTGCCCTGCTGAGGCCGCCAAAAGCCCCATTCTGCAAACGGTGCTGCACCAGGGGAGTAGTCCTCGACTTACGACCGGTTGAGTAGTCCTCGACTTATGACCGGTTGGGGGTCACAGCATTAAAAAGGTTGAGAACCACTGCTGTAGAGAAAGCCACGGGAATGAACTTAGCCATACTGCTGAGAACATTTAGGCTAGAAGGAGTGGAAAAATAAAACAGGGCCGTTGTTTGCTGACTTTTCACCAAGGAGAAGCAGTTGATAATGTGTTCCCAAAAGAAAAAGGCAGGAGGTCACAGCGAGGGAGGAATTTAATTATCTGACCTCTGCTTGGTACTAGAAGCCAGGGTCATCCTTGCAGGAAATTCCTACTTGCCTTGATGACAAGGGCAGACGAATTGCATCCTAATGTATTTATGGAGCTTGCTGATTGTCTGGCTGAAATTCTATCCCTTTCTTGTTAAGAACTCCTGGAGGGGAGATGAAATCCAGATGACTGGAGGACGGCAAAAGTCCCCAGCTTCAGAGATGTCAGAGGAACAATTTTATTGTATTTTTGCATCGGTTAGATCTCATCTCAGAGAGCGGTTTGACTTCTGGGGGAAGAGAGATTCAGAGAAAACCAGAAGAGGTGAAAAGTAACGTAATGCAGGTAATCATGGGATCGGACCCAACATCGTATTTCCAGACCCTTAAGAGAAGAACGGAGAGTTGGAAGGGACCTTGGAGGTCATCTAGTCCAACCCCCTGCTCAGGCAGGAAACCCTATCCCATTTCGGACAAATGGCTGTCCAGTCTCTTCTTGAAAACCTCCAGTGTTGGAACATTCACCGCTTCTGGAGCCAAATCGTCCCACTGATTAACTGTTCTAGAGCAGTGGTTCTCAACCTTTTTAATGCCGTGACCCCCAACCGGTCGTAAGTCGAGGACTACTCAACTGGTGCAGCACCGTTTGCAGAATGGGACTTTTGGCGGGCTCAGCAGGGCAGAGACAGCCTGGACAATTCCTATTGGCTTTTGAAAGCCAATAGAATTAAACTCTATTCAAGAGAGTCTATTCTATTGGCTTTCAAAAGCCAATAGAATAAAAGGGAGTAGCACAGCTAAGGAAAAGGGGGGAAAAAATGGCGGACTGCGTTGTTTGGCGACCCCCGTGAAATGGTCGTTCGACCCCAAATGGGGTCCCGACCCACAGGTTGAGAACCACTGCTCTAGAGAGAGGATAATATTTCTGCCATGTTACGTAAAGAAAGCAAAAAGTTCTCATAAAATGGAAGACACAGAACCCCAGTCTTAAATGGCAGAAGACACTTCTAAACGTGACAGCACTTCAAAAATAGGAGCTTCCTTGTATGTGTCCAAGAAAAAGGTGGCTAGCCATTCATTGTTGTTGTTAGTTGCGAAGTCATGTCCGACCCATCGCGACCCCATGGACAACGTTCCTCCAGACCTTCCTGTCCTCTACCATCTTCTGGAGTCCACTGAAGCTCACGCCTGCTGCTTCAGGGACTCCATCCAGCCACCTCCTTCTCTGTCATCCCCTTCTTCTTCTCTTGCCCTCCATCTTTCCCAGCATCAGGCTCTTCTCCTTCCGTCTCATTAGGTGGCCAAAGGACTTGAGTTTCAACTTCAGGATCTGGCCTTCTAAAGAGCAGTCAGGGCTGATCTCCTCTAGGACTGACTGGTTTGATCGCCTTGCAGTCCAGGGGAGTCTCGCAGGAGTCTTCTCCAGCACCAGAGTTCAAAGGCCTCCATTCTTTGGCGCTCAGCCTTCTTTATGGTCCAACTTTCACAGCCATACATTCATTAAAGATGATTTAATGTGAATTTCCTCCTGAGAAGGGATTCAACTCAAAGGCCCGAGTTGCTCTACATTAGAATTAGTTAATAGTACAACAGTTAGGGATAATTAACTAAATAACAGAATAACAGAGTTGAAAGGGACCTTGGAGGTCATCTAGTCCAACCCCCTGCTCAAGCAGGAGACCCTATATCCTTTCAGACAGATGGCTGTCCAATCTCTTTCTTTTAAAAAAACTCCAGTGTTATAGCACCCACAACTTCTGTACCACTGATTGATTGTTCCCACTGTCAGGAAATTACAGGTTCTGGTAATAGATGGATATTTCATTTTTAATGTTTATTTTTCCTCTGTGTCAGCTTGTTTGACTTAGGAGGTCTTATTAAGGGTATTAATAGATGGTTAAACAAATAAATGTTTCTGGATCAGCAAACAAGGTCCCTCCAGCTTCTCCTAAATTAGCCATTTCCTGGCCGTCCAAGTACTTAGTGCTAAAACTGCACAAAGTTTTTAAGTTGCTTCTTTCCAGCTTCCGCTTGTTCACCGATCTAAAGGTGGTTGACTTTCCAGCAGCTTCTCCCAGGTCTGCTGAGGTCAGACACTAAACAGGCCATCCTGCTTGGTGTCCAAGGGTCAGGGAAAACAGTAGCAGCTGGAGAAGACATTAGTGAAGTCCTGCAGAGATCCAAGGAGGCCACTCAGAAATGGAAGACAGTTTTTTCTTCTGTTGAGACATTTATCCCCTGGTCTTTTAGGATTGGTGCAATACTCCTTTGGGTAGATCCAAGGGAGCCAACTCCTTTGAGGGTTTTTTTCAACCAGACAAAAATTGGATCCATCACACGTGCTCGATGGGAGGTAGAGATGGACATGATTATTTACTGAGCAGACTGTTGCTCAAAGCGTGCACCTGGCTCCCCCAAATTACGTGTACCAGAAATCATAAAACCGTGTGCGGTGTGTGCGTGTGTGTGTGCAGCTGATTAATCTGTGTTTATATTTGGATCGAGTGGGGATGTTTAATTTTCTTCGGCACTTGAAGGCATATTGCTAACATTTGTTTGCTCTTAGTCAAAGGACCTTGCCAATTCGCGGAATTTATGCAGAAGGTGGAAGGCAGGGAGAACAGACAAAGAAACCCCAGAGATAAAAGACGGTTTTCGAAAACATTAATCCACTGAACTGCAATCCACCGGGACCACCGGTTCGAACCAGCCTTGCCCCTTTCCTGGATTCCCCAGCGGAGACATGAAGACACCCCAGGCTAACTGTGGGGAGACCTTTCTTTCCAGGAGAGTCTCAGAAAGGGGGCACAGGAAAGGCTGTAATCCTGTATTCCTCCAGCTGCTGTCGGACAAAGATGGGTTGTGTGGTTTTTTTTTTAAAAGAAATATGAAATATAATCAAATAAATAAACTTCTGCAGGATGTACGCCGCTTCGGCACAGGAAGAATTCGTCTTCCCAGTTCCTAATTTTTTTTTTAAAAAAAAGGGAGAACTGGATCTGTTCTTTTTCACTTTAGCCTATAAAGATATCGGCGCCGTAAATACTGCCTCTTTGGCCATCTTAAAAAATCCCCATATGGGCCTTTACAGGTGTCAAGAATGTGGCAAAGAAGATAAAGCTCCATATTTATTTATTTTTTTGGCCTGTTTAGTTTAACTGTTGGAAAATAGGTACGTTTTTATTGCATGCTTACAAGGAGATGCCACGTCTCTTTATAGGAACCTTTGCCTTCGTTCCCTCTTCTTCACACGCACATACACACACACACACACACACACACACACACACACACACACACACACATGCACATACACTGGTCTCTCTTTTGTTCTCTCTCTTGATTGGTGCTGGGGAAAACATTAATTGGTTGGCCATGATTTCAAATCACGACTGAGAACTCTGCCTGGTCGTTCCATCTTCTCTCTTTAAGGCACAAAATGGAGGCATGAAGTGTCATGAAGGAGACAGCTAGTCACAAAAGCGTGCCGAAAAAGAGCATCCAAGATGTTTTGACTCTTGACAGCCCCATGAACCCTAGCATGCCTGCCATCACCACCACCACCCCCACCCCCATCCTCCACGGTCTGCTGGAGTTTACCCAAATTCAAGTCCGTTGCGTCAACGACCCTCTCTAACCATCTCATCCTCTGCTGTCTCCTTCTCCTTGTGCCGGCAATTGGGGTCTTTGAGCTTTCAGCTTCAGGATCTGTCCTTCCAAAGGGCTGCCAGGGTTGATTCCCTTTAGGGTTGACTGATTGGATCTCCTTGTAGTCCAAGGGACCCCCCCAAGAGTCATCTCCAGCACCCCAAGGTAGCCGAATGGGGGTTTGGCAGCTTCAGATGTCCAGAAAACGTCCAGTTCGAGAGCAGATCTCCAGCCCTTCCCCCCTCTCCCATCTTAATTTGGATTCTTTTATAGAGCAAAGGTCATTTGGATTCCTCTACTGATCAACGTTAAATGAACTCGGCGGCCTTTTCCAGTTCTATAATTCTCTGAAAGAGGTGGGAAGTAGTCGTATTAGTCATTGAAGAGTCACTGCATTTAAATATAAATTAAATGAAACTTTGCTTTGCCACAAAGAAGAGGGAGTCAAGCTATTCTCCAAAGCCCCTGAAGGCAGAACAAGAAGCAACGGATGGAAACTAATCATGGAGAGAAGCAACCTGGAATTAAAGAGGAATTTCCTGACAGTGAGAACAATTAGCCAGTGGAACAACCTGCCTCCAGAAGCTGTGAATGCTCCAACACTGGAAGTTTTTAAGAAGAGACTGGACATTTGTCTGAAATGGTATAGGGTTTCCTGCCTGAGCAGGGGGTTGGACTAAATGACCTCCAAGGTCCCTTCCAACTTTATTATTATTGTTGTTGTTGTTATTACCCACCCACTTTGTCCTGCCCTCGGCTGCTTCTTGACATTCAGTCCCTGGAACTGGGTTCAAAGGCTGCGGGAACATAATCCTAATAAGACTGGCATTTCTGCTCCAAGCTAACTGACCGGCACCTTCATTTTGTTACCTGCCGTGGAGGAAAAAAGAGATTTAATTCAACTCGGGAGCTAAGAATTTTGCAAGTGAAAAAAGGCATACTCAATGCAACCTGGAATGCTTCATGGGAAAATGCACATTTGATGGATCCTGCCAGGACGGGCATCCTGTCCGCACCAGCCGTGCTTGGACAGATGCCGGATGTTGTAAAACGGGGCCAAGTTCATTCTCTTGACAAACGTTTCGCTTAGCAACAGAAAGGCTGGGCTTAGTTGAGGCCGTAAGCCGAGGACTACACGCAGCTTGATAGCAAAGCAGACCCTTCACTCAAGGAATTGTTGACTCATAGCCTACAGACACTCCTCAACTTACGAATACAATTCAGGACCAGAATTTCCACTCTTTGGCAAGGCAAGTTGTTAAGTGACTCACGTTCAATTTTGCAGCCCTTTTTTTTTCTCACGGTTGTTCATCGATTCACGCCCGTCGTTAAAGCGAGTCAGGTGGCCGTTAACCAAACTCACCCACCCCCCGTTGACTTTGCTTCTCGGAAGATTATTGGGAAGGTCGCAAATGGTGATTGTGTGGCCCCAGCACACTGCAGTTGTCACAATAGATGCTGAGTAGCCAAGCACCTCCGTTCCAATCAGGTAATTGCGAGGATGCTGCCACAATTGTCACCTTGTCACCAAGGTACACCCACGTGTCACCTATCCTCCGCGAGCTGCACTGGCTTCCTGTGGGTCTGCGGATGCAATTCAAGGTGTTGGTTGTCACCTTTAAAGCCCTTCATGGCTTAGGACCAGGTTACTTACAGGACCGCATACTGCAGCATAGTTCCCAGAGACCGGTGAGGTCCCACAGACTGGGCCTCCTTCAGGTCCTGTCGGCCAGACAATGTCGGCTGGCGGGCCCTCGGGGAAGGGCCTTTTCTGTGGTGGCTCCGGCGTGGTGGAATCAACTTCCCCCCGAGATTCGAACTACTCCCACCTTGCCGGCCTTCAAGAAAGTTATTAAAACTCTTCTATTCCGGCAGGCCTGGGGTTGATGTCCCCGTGGGGGCCGGGACTCGATTGGGACATGCTGTGTGAATGTATTCATTTTTAATTGTTATATTGTTGTTTTAATTTTGTACGCCGCCCTGAGTCCCTAGGGATTGGGCGGCATATAAATTTTATTAATAAATAAATAAATAAATTGTAAGTGCGAGGCCGGTTAAAAGTCCTTTTTTTTTTTCCAGCGCTGTTGCAACTTTCCAATGATCCCTAAGCGATCCCTAAGCTTGTAAACTGAGGAGGCCTTGCAATCGTTGTTGTTTTTTTGTTCCTCAGTAGCTGTCTAGAGCTAAATGACCATTTCCTCCTTCTTAAGTTCTGCCCCAACCCTTCCATTTTTATATGAATCAGATAATGGCTTTAATGGATTTGGCAGGCTTTTATATTCAGCAAGGAAAACAAAGACGTGTCCATCTTTTCCTGCTTTTAATGCTACCTGAGAGTGATAATGGCTTTGGAGCAGCTAGTTTTTCTTCCTTATCTTTCCTTTCATCTCTCTCTCTCTCTCTCTCTCTCTCTTTTTTTTTTTTTAAAAAAAAAAAATTATTTATGACCGGTTCCGTTTTAACCTGCAAGTTAAACTTTAACCGTGTGAATGAAATCAGAGCTTTAAAAAGACTACTCCGATTGTGGTTTGCCCTTTATCGGAGGGCGTGAAGGGAATGGCCCTTCAAGGAAAAGACGCCCCCCCCCCACTTTAGCAGCTCTTAATTCTCAATTTAAGCTTCCCTTGGAAGGGAGTTTGCCGATGTTTCACTTACACCAAAGTTTTGAAAGTGGGCTAGGCAGCTTTGATAATAAGGGAGGCCACACACTATAGAGATTGCATGTTTCTTTCTTTTAAGGGTATAACAGAGGGTCAGTGATGCGTGTGTTTCTGGTGGTGAATTTAGAGTGCTAATTTGGGGGGTGGGGGGAATGGTGATCCATTTAACAAAATGGTGTCGTATTTTGGGAAACGACACCATTTTGTGGTTCTTTTTTAACAATTGAGGGAACTGGCTATGTCTAATCTAATGAAGAAGGTGCTCCATCCCTGGAGGCTTTTAAGAAGAGACTGCACAGCCATTTGTGTAGGGTTTCCTGCCTGAGCAGGGGGTTGGACTAGAAGACCTCCAAGGTCCCTTCCAGCTCTGCTTATTCTGTTCTTTTGAAATCAAAACAAATTGCACAGTGATATAAACACGAGTTGACCCATTAAAATGGGTTTTTTTTAATGTTATATGAATAGCCCCCCAGAGTCATCCCAAACCCCGAGAGAAGCAGCATATAAATGTAATAAATATGAACAAATGAATAATAATATGGACATCAGCAATCCATATATATATATGTGTAGGTCTTTGGTTGTTCGGGTTTTCTCCCGCGTAAAATTGGAAGTGTCTTGGCGACGTTTCGACGAAGTCCCATTCGTCATCTTCAGGCTGGTGTTTTCAGCTTCGTGCTTCGAGGAGCAATGTGTGGTCCTCGAAGCACGAAGCTGAAAACACCAGCCTGAAGATGACGAATGGGCTTCATCGAAACGTCGCCAAGACACTTCCAATTTTACGCAGGAGAAAACCCGAACAACCAAAGACCTATATACAAACATCCGCGAAAACCTCAGAAAACACACACACACACACACACACACACACATATATATATATATCAGTCATCTAAATCTGAAGAATGTAAATGAGCTGAAGAAAATTAAGGTGACAGCAAGCTGAACAGGACTGCGTTTTAAAACTAATTTTCATAATTAATCTTACACTGAAGCAATTAAAAAGGAATGCAGTGGGAATCAACACGCGAATCAATCTTTTCACTGGGGAAAAGTAAAGCAATAACATTTATTGTCCTTTTTTTTTTTTTACTGTGGGCACACTGACCAACATAATCATTTTCAATTATTGGGCAATAAATCCGGAATAAGATTTTATGAAGATCACATTATGCCTGTTGCCATTTTCAATTTCCCAAGGATACATAAACAAATCTTCATATAGTCTATCAACATTTAAATATCAGCTCATAAAACTGGGAAGTAGCTAATCTTTCTTAAACTTTGGCAGCCATCGATGTTTTCTTATCCCATTTAATTCATAATTGCTCTCACCACGGATAACTTATTGAGAATAAACATAGCAGGCTTACTGCAGCAATGGAATAAATTTTATTTAGATCTTCCTAACGTAGCATTGCCTCACAGTAGAAATACATTTTTAAAGCATATCTCTTTCTTCAAAAATGATACTAGACTGAGCAGTGGCACAGCGAAGAGAAGGTGCATAGAACATAACGGAGTTGGAAGGTACCTTGGAGGTCATCTAGTCCAACCTCCTGCTCAGGCAGGAAAGCCTATACCATTTCAGACAAATGGCTGTCCAGTCTCTTCTTAAAAACCTCCAGGGATGGGAACATCTACAACTTCTGGAGGCAAGACATTTTTTAATCCCAGGTTGCTTCTCTCCCTGGTGAGTTTCCATCCTTTGTTTCTTTTCTTTATTTTTAAAGTTTTTATTTTCCATTTTTCATTACACTCATACAAAATATTTCAGATAAAGAGTAAAATAAATTTATACACACAACTTTCAGTATTGCTCACTCATTTCCCCCCAAACCGCATGGTGCTTTGGAAAATAGGTTGACCACCCCCCCCCTGTTCTTTGTGGCAGACCCTCAAATATCCTCAATTTTGACGGTTATCAAGTCATTTCCCCCCCCCCATTTTACAACTTTTCTTGCCACAGTTGTTAAGTGACTCACTGCAGTTGTTAAATTAGTAACCTGGGTATAAATTGAATCTGGCTTCCCCATTGATCAGGAAAAAAAACCCTTTAGATCACAATAGAACTGGAAGGGACCTTGGAGGTCTTCTAGTCCATCCCCCCCTCTGCTCAAGCAGGAGACCCTACATCATTCCAGACAAGTGACTGTCCAGTCTCTTCGTAAAAACCTCCAGGGATGAAGCAGCCACAACTTCTGGTGGCAAGCCGTTCCACCGGTTAATTGTCCTCACTGTTAGGAAGTTTCTCCTTCATTCCAGGTTGCTTCTCTCCTTGATGAGTTTCCATCCGTCGTTTCTTGTCTTGACTTTTGGTGCTTTGAAAAATAGGCTGACCCTCCCCCCCACCTCTTCTTTGTGGCAGCCCCTCCAATATCTTCCCCTTTGCTAATTTTTTCTCTTCCAACAAGTGCTAAAATTTGCATGCACACCTAGCATGGAGGTGGCCATATACTCTAGAAAGAGTGCAGAGAAGAGCAACAAAGATGATTAAGGGACTGGAGGCTAAAGCATACAAGGAAAGGCTGCTGGAATTGGGTATGTCCAGTTTAACGAAGAGAAGAACGAGGGGGGACATGATAGCAGCCTTCCAGTATCTCAGGGGCTGCCCCAAAGAAGAGGGAGTCAAGCTATTCTCCAAAGCGCCTGAAGGCAGAACAAGAAGCAACAGATGGAAACTAAGTAAGGAGAGAAGCAACCTAGAACTAAGGAGAAACTTCCTGACAGTCAGAACAATTACCCAGTGGAACAAGCTGCCTCCAGAAGTGGTGGATGCTCCAACACGGGAAGTTTTTAAGAAGAGACTGGACAGCCATTTGTCTGAAATGGTGTAGGGTTTCCTGCCTGAGCAGGGGGTTGGACTAGATGACCTCCAAGGTCCCTCCAACTTTATTATTATTATGGATCATCGCACAGTCAGCCAGATGTTCAGACTGGATTTGGCATTTTGTCTACCTATTGAGTCCTTACCCAGGACCTGGGATAGGCAGAGGTGGATGTTTGATGGTATTACAGGTATCGTCGCAGGATGGAAGCAGTTCCTAATAAGGCCGCCTTTTGCAATTGACTAATAGCAAATTTGTCAATGCCAATGGTGTTCAAGTGGTGCTCCAGTTGTTTTGGGATTGCGCCCAAGGAGCCTATGACTATTGGTACTACCCTTGCTTGCCTTTGCCACAGTCTTTCTATTTCTATTTGTAGGTCTTTGTATTTTCTGATCTTCTCCAGTTCTTTCTCGTCTATTCTGCTGTCTCCAGGCACTGCCACGTTCACTATCCAGACTTTTTTGTCCTTCTTATCGACAGTTGTTAAGTCTGGGGTGTTATGTTGTTGTTATTATTATTATTATTATCTAGGGCTTGGGTCTAATTAATAGAATGTGCCAATATTCTGAAGTTACCAGCTTATTTTCTCCTTTTCTAACAGGGAGGTGAGGGGCACAAGGTGACTCAGGAACATTTACACCCGAGGAATCAATCCCGAAAATTTGAATGCATCTGGCTTCTGAAAAAACGCCCTATTCCTTCCTTGACGGTTGACTTTAAAAACTGGGTAGGGCAGAGTAAACAGAGAAAGGGTTGTAAGTAAGCCTGAGGCCATCAAAACTAATAACATTTTAATAATTATTAGCAATTACCTTCAACACTCATTTTATATAAGCTCTGAGGAAGCTAAAGGAGGGGGATTTTGACTTTTTGGGCCCAGGCAAAGCCAAAGGAAAACCAGCCAAATGGAAAGCGAGAATCCCTCGGCCTTTAACTTTTAAACTTTCTTCTCTTTCATTCAATAGCCAAAGCTAATTGTTCCATTTGTCAATGTGAAGCAACCAAACCCAAGCATAATAATAATAATAATAATAATAATAATAATAATAATAATAACAACAACAACAACAATAATAATAATAATAGTAATGAGGAGGAGAGAAGAAGAAGAAGAAGAAGAAGAAGAAGAAGAAGAAGAAGAAGAAGAGGAGGAGGAGGAGGAGGAGGAGGAGGAGGAGGAGGAGGAGGAGGAGGAGGAGGAGGAGGAGAGGAAAGAATGAAAAAGGAAGAAGGAAACCCCAATGTTGTCTATATAGCCCTCCATTTTATACTCAAAGTTGGCTCTACACATTCTCTGGATATCACCAATTTGTCTTATTAGATACAGCAAGGATTCCAACACCCACATGAAAATTAAGGAAGATCAAAGGCATCCATGAGTTGTTCCACATTTCATTTAATTAAGTATGAAAACATCTCATTAGGTCTTACATAAACAGAGGAATTTATAAGGGGTTTTTGCAGGTGCTGGCACTGGAAGATCCTTTGTAGAGAATTGAAATGAGCAAATTAAAATAATGTGGTGCATTAGCAGAGTTCAAGCTTAATAAACAAAAAGATGATGGTGTTAACAAAAAATGCAAAAACAGAAGATCAAACGGGACTGTCAGATACAATTAGTTTTGAGATTGGGAAGATGGCAAACTACCTGGGTATCCTTAGAAGAAATATGAATTGTATGTGATTTCAAAAGGTATGTTATGTCACGGAATGAAAATTTAAAAAGATCTGTTAAAATGGGAGAAACTGCATTTATCACTGCGGGAGAGAATTTCAGTGTCAAATGGATGCCTTTCCTGGAACAATAATTTTGTTCTAGACAGTGCCTATTTTGACAACCGGTGCCCCATTTAAACAATAATGGAATGATCTAAATTTATGTGGCAGGGGAAAACCATGACTTAAATATAAGTTGTTATATATGATGTAAAGGAAAAAGGAGGATTGGATTTACCTGATTCAAAATTGTATTTTGCAACTTGCCGATTGGTTTTGACCCAAAAGAAAACAAAAGTGAATATTACTGAGAAATAGAAAGTTTTTTGGAGTTAGAAAGAATGAACTGAGATTTGACTGGCATGGATATCTGTGGTAGGATAAAGTCAAAGTTAATGTGGATTTTAAAAATTATTTCTGAGAATGTGAAATAAATACAAACTCAACGTGTGCCCAAAAACATCTTTGTGGCCATCAGCGCAAGAAGCAATTTACAGACAAGATATAATAGGCAAACACAAATGGGTTATTTATTGTAAGATGCTAGAAATTTATCGAGGGGGGTGTAAAATTAAATCAAATGAAGAACTGCTGGTAGACGGATTTAATTGTCAAATGCTTCTCTTGTTTACAATTGCGAGAAAGATTTAGAAGCAACAAAAGAATTTACCGTTTTGCACATTGTAAGACTGAGTTTGAAAAAGAATTGTATGCCTATGATAAACATATAATTGCTAAAGGATCGATGTTTGCGTTGGAATCTGAAACAGAAGAAAAACAAATAAAAGAATGCACAATAAAGTGGACTATAATTAATCTTATTTTAACGTGGTAGTCCTCTTTGCAGCTGTTAACTAGGGTATTATCTTTAGCATTATTGCTTTAAACATTAATTTTAACAATCTCCAGGAGAAAATGGAATTATCCAAAGACATGAATGTTGGAGAAATTGTAAACTTCAGGGCAAAACTGAACGGGCACCACTGTATATAGCAATAGCACTTGGACTTATATACCGCTTCCTAGTGTTTTACAGCCTTCTCCAAGCAGTTTTTTTCCGGTTGGGTCTTATTTTTGGGAAAACACGGTAGCTATATACTTCCTTTTCATAGCAGGCGACATTTTTAATGCAGGCCAGCATGCACACAGTTAAAAAGTTGTTGTTGTTGTTAGTTGCGAAGTCGTGTCTGACCCATCGCGACAACGTTCCTCCAGGCCTTCCTGTCCTCTACCATCTTCTGTAGTCCATTTAAGCTCACGCCTCCTGCTTCAGTGATTCCATCCAGCCACCTCCTTCTCTGTCGTCCCCTTCTTCTCTTGCCCTCCATCTTTCCCAGCATCAGGCCCTTCTCCAGGGAGTCCTTCCTTCTCATTAGGTGGCCAAAGGACTTGAGTTTCAACTTCAGGATCTGGCCTTCTAAAGAGCAGTTACCTTATCTAAAGTTACCTTATCCTATTTCAATGGCCTTATTCCCAAATGAAGGAGACACGTCTCACTCAGAAAGACAGGCCAAAAATAAAATAAAATAAAATAAAATAAAATAATAAAATAAAATAAATAATAAATTAAAATTAAAATAAAATAATAAAATAAAATAAAATAATAAAATAAATAATAAAATAAAATAAAAATAAAATTAAATTAAATTAAAATAAAATAATAAAATAAAATAAATAAAATTAAAATAAAATAAAATAAATAATAAAATTAAATTAAATTAAAATAGAATAGAATAAAATAAAATAATAAAATAAAATAATAAAATAAAATAAAATAATAAAATAAAATAAATAAAATTAAAATAAAATAAAATAAATAATAAAATTAAATTAAATTAAAATAGAATAGAATAAAATAAAATAATAAAATAAAATAATAAAATAAAATAAAATAATAAAATAAAATAAAATAATAAAATAAAATAATAAAATAAATAAAATTAAAATAAAATAAAATAAAATAATAAAATAAAATAAAATAATAATATAATAAAATAAAATAATAAAATAAAATATAATAATAATAAAATAAAATAATAAAATAAAAAATAAAATAAAATAATAATATAATAAAATAATAAAATAAAATAAAATAATAAAATAAAATAAAATAATAAAATATAATAAAATAAAATAATAAAATAAAATAAAATAATAAAATAAAATAAAACATCACTGCTTTTCTTTGAGAATATAGAATGAGCCGTTTCATGGCAGTGCCAGCGTTCGGTGTGCGTGGGCCTGTTTGCCATTTCCTGATGTGTCTAACTAACGGCCCCTCGTAGTGCTTGCAAGCTTCTGCATGTTGGAAGCGCCTCTTTCGGAATTTCAAAAAGCCACAAAGGCATACTTTAGCCTCAGATCTCATTAGGATGAGCCCTGACAGAGCTGAGTGACAGGTTGAGCATAGCGGTGGGGGGGCCAGGATGCTGGAGGCAAAGAACAAAACCAGACTAGGAGTCTTTCAGTAGCTCATCTCCAGGGCCTCAGCAGCGCAACTTGGAAAGTCTTCCGAGCAGATCCATCTCCTTATCCCTCACCTTTCCCCCCTGCCCCCTTTTTAGAATAGAATAGAATAGAATAGAATAGAATAGAATAGAATAGAATAGTCCAACCCCCTGCTTAGGCAGGAAACCCTATACCATTTCGGACAAATGGTTGTCCAGTCTCTTCTTAAAAACTTCCAGTGTTAGAGCATTCACCGCTTCTGGAGGCAGGTTGTTCCACTGGTTAATTGTCCTCACTGTCAGGAAGTTTCTCCTTAGCTCTAGGTTTCTTCTCTCCTTGATGAGTTTCCATCCGTTGCTTCTCGTCCTGCCTTCAGGCGCTTTGGAAAATAGCTTGATTCTCTCTACTTTATGGCAGCCCCTGAGATATTGGAATACTGCTATCATGTCCCCCCTTGTCCTTCTCTTCGTTAAACTAGATATACCCAATTCCAGGAACTCTTCTTTGTATGCTTTAGCCTCCAGTCCCCTGATCATCTTTGTTGCTCTTCTCTCTACTCTTTCTAGATGCAGAGGTAGGCAACCTTGGCTCTTTTATGACTCGTGGACTTCAACTCCCAGAATTCCTGAGCCAGTTTGGCTGGCTCGGGAATTCTGGGAGTTGAAGTCCTTGAGTCATAAAAGAGCCAAGGTTGCCTACCCCTGTTCTAGAGTCTCAACATCTTTTTTACATCATGGTGACCAAAACTGGATGCCGTATTCCAAGTGTGGCCTTACCAAGGCATTGTAGAGTGGCATTAATACTTCACGTGATCTTGATTCTCTCCCTCTGTTAATGCAGCCTAGCACTGTGTTGGCTTTTTTGGCAGCTGCAGCACAACACTGGCTCCTATTTAAGGGATCGTCCACTAGGACTCCGAGATCTGAGTCTCTTCTTGCATTGGGTAACACCACCTGCCCGGTTTTTTTCTCCAGATACATGGTGAAGACTTTTGGCAGGCCATTTGTGCTTTGCCCAAGGCTGTCTTCCAAGGAGCAAATTCCCCACAGGAACCATTCGGGTTTTCTACAAGCTCTTCCCAGAGGTATTACTTCTACCGTAAGTACAGAGATTCTACTGAGCAGTCAAAAGCTGCAACTCAAGGACCATCTTCCGTTGGTCATTGATTTATTTCTCCTTTGCATTTAATGTTCTTAATTTCTCGGCCTGTTTGCCAGAGAGGAGAGTTATGTTCCAAGATGATCTAAACATGTAAGAATTAAATCAAATATATTGATCGAATGTCCCAGGTTAGTGAGTCACAATTAAAAGTATTTTGCACTTGTCATGAACTAATTAGAACATAGAAGACCTTGGGGGGGTCTTCTAGCCCAGCCCCCTTCTCAACCAAGAGACCCCATAGCAGTGATGGCGAACCTTTTAGAGACTGAGTGCCCAAAATGCAACCCAAAACCCACTTATGCATCGTCGGGTGCCTGGTGGGTGTGGCCCATTGGCTGGGCATGGCCCATTGGCTGGGCGTGGCTGCGGTGGTAACGGCAGACTGGGTGGGACTAAAAAGTTCAATCAATCAATTCCAACTTTGCAAAAAAAAAATTTCCCGCGAGAAGTTGAAATTGACTGATTTAACCTTTTTTATTTTTTTTGCACACGGCGGTGGAGGCCTAAAGCGAAAAGGTTTTATAAAACCCAGCTGAAGGCCTAGGACTGGGGCGACGGTGTGCGTGCCCACAGAGAGGGTCTGAGTGCCACCTCTGGCACCTGTGCCATAGGTTCGCCACCACTGCCCCATAGCATTCCAGACAACAGGTTGTCCAGTCTCTTCTTATAAACCTCCAGTGGAGCATCCACAACTTCTGAAGGCAAGCTGTTCCAACTGTCCTCACTGTCAGGAAATTTCTCCTTAGTTCTAGGTTGCTTCTCTCCTTGGTTAGTTTCCTTCTGTTGCTTCTTGTCCTACCTTCAGCTGCTTTGGAGAATAAATCATCTTCTCTGTGACATCCCCTTAAGTACTGAAAGGCTGCTATCCTATCACCCCTGATCCTTCTCTTCATTAAGAGCCGTGTTGGCACAGTGGTTAGAGTGCAGTACTGCAGGCTACTTCTGCAGATTAACGGCTGCTAGCAGCTCAGCAGTTCGATCCTGACCGGCTCATGGTGGACTCAGCCTTCCATCCTTCCATGTTTGGTAAAATGAGGACCCAGATCGTTGGGGGCAACAGGCTGACTCTGTAAACCACTCAGAGAGTGTTGTAAAGCCCTGCGATGTGGTATATAAATCTACGTGCCTATCGCTATTGCTATCTAAGATATGGTGGTGCAGTGGTGAGAATGCAGCATTGTAAGCAGACTCTGCCCACCGCCTGGCATTCGATCCTGACCGGCTCAAGGTTGACTCAGCCTTTTGTCCTTCCGAGGTTGGTAAAAGGAGGACCCAGATTGTTGGGGAGGGGGGCAATACGCTGATTTTGTAAACCGCTTAGAGAGCGCTGTAAAGCACTATGAAGCACTATATAAGTCTAAGTGCTATTGCTATTAGTCTGGACATACCTCGTTCCCTCAATTGTATGGTTTAGCCTACAGATCTCTCATCATCTTTGTTGCTCTTCTCCGCACTCTTTCTAGAGTCTCAACATCTTTTTTTGTATCGTGGTGACCAGAACAGGACATAGTATTCCAAGACTGGTCTCACCGGTGCAATATAAAGTGGCACTATCACTTCACGTGATATTAAAACCATCCCTCTGTTGATGCATCTAGGACTACAGTAGCTTTTTTTCGGCACTGACAATGCTTAGCTACTTAGACCAGGGAATTGTCTTCCCTGTCCCTCAGAGGCATTCAAGGTGCAGGGTGACCCTACTTCTGGGTGTTATTGGGACTCTTCCTGCACCTTGGGCCCCCATATTAGCACCCCACTACTGAAATCTTAGCAGCACCTTTTGAAAGCGTTCGATGGGCAAGTGTCTTTGGCAAGAGAAACGGGAGTTGCATTCCTACCATCAAGTGAACACCTTGAGTTCAGCATCTCTTGACCTTCATTGGGAAACGCCAGTTGGGAGTAAGGCTGTCTTGCACTTGGAGGAAGAGAACACAAAAGCAACTAAGGAAAGGCTCACTCAGAGTTTAACAGCCCCAGGACACAAGCCGACTTGCCAACTACAGGTAAGATATATGAGCAAAGGAATGCTTGAAGCTAAATATGCAAAACAAATAATTTGCTGCTTGTATGGTCTTGATCCACTCCACACTGGTGTGTGTGTGTGCACACATTCCTCATATCCCACCCTTGTGTTTTGCATTCAAACAATCAGTGAAAAATAATTATACAACTAATTATGAATAATGATTGATAAAGAAAGAAAGGCGGGGAGCCCAGAATCAAATCTGTCCAAAATAACTTGGTAAAGAGACCCCCCCCCCAGAAATGGAAGAATTATGAATGCAAGGTGTTGCGTCCTTGGCGGGAAAACAGACACGAGAAGCAGCTGGAGTTCTCAGTTTCTTTTATTCAGCGTTCAGCTTACAGGAAGATGGCTTCAGCCTCGCCCAAACGCCTCGCAGCCTCTTATATAGGCAACTCCCGGGTAAATGGGTTACTTTTCCCGCGCCAGCACACGCGCATGCGCACGGCGCTGGCGACAGCCTGTCTGGTCCCGGGCAGCTTTGCACCTGCCCGGGACTGCCTGCAAACGCCCGAGCCGTTTGCAAAGGCTCGGGACATAACACCCCTTTCCCCCGGGCTAAAACTACTACCAACATACAACATTTATTTTATATGACATTTTGCTCCCCAGTGCTCCCACTGTTTACTGGCCTTTGCCTTGCCAGCAATGTTATGTAGTCTTCTAGGTACTTGGGAGATTTCTTTGCTCTCTGTGACCTTCTTAGCTCTGGATTACTGGCATAAGTCCCCTGACTGGAGGGAGGCGTGAGCCTGTTCTCTCTATTGTGTCCTGGGGTCTTCCAAGGACTGTGCCCCGATGCCTGGCCTGCTGCTTGCCCACGGGCTCGTCAGGCCAGGGCTTCTGTTACTTTGTGACCTGGTTGACCTACCTAGCTGTAGACCCTCAGGCCCCTTGAAGTGATAGCCGCTGCTGGGCGTCTCGGTAGAACCTCCTAGGTCAGTCCAAGACCTGTCAGGAGGCTGTCCATTCCCTGAACCCCATTCTGTGTTCGGGCTCGTGTGGGTTTCTGTACTTTCCCAAAACTCAGGTGTTCCCTGATTTGTGCTAGGGTTGTTGTAGTCGGGACTTGGTTCCTCGACTAACTCTGTGTATGTTTGACCCCCTGTAGGATTTGGGGTAAGGTCAGGCCAACCTTGGGAATTGTGTGCCAGCTCTCTTGCGGGGAATGATTTGTTGGGATGCCCCCGGGTATCCTCCGTTGCTGGAGTGCTGTGTGATGTGTGTGGAAAGTGAGTATGCCCCGGGGTGACTCCCTGGCTGGAGTAGGCGTGAGTGCCTGTTGTGTGGGTAAGCTCCATGACTTTCTTTTCGGAGCAATTGCAGAACCTTGGGACGAGCCGTTTGTGGCTCCCTCAGTGGAGGTGGGCAGTAGCTCTTGCCCTTCCCTTGCTCCAAAGGGTACCCCCTCCCCCCCCTGGAAAAAGACCCAGGAGTCTCAGCAGAAAGTCTCGCCTAGAGCGAAGTTGGGTCGAGTGCCGACGCGGACAAGACCGTTGTCCAGGGCAACCTGTGAGGAGAAGAGGACTGGATCCTGGACACAGAAGCGGGGACCCATGTATGACCAGGCCCGTAATTGCGAGCCCAACCCGGGGCACCCACACGTAGTTGTCTAGGTGCCCTAGGATGTGAGGTAGATGAAGGCAGTCTGTCCGGATGCAACCGGTCAAGTCTCGTAGTAAGTTGGCGCCCCCAACGAAGTTCAGCTGGACTTCTCCCTGTAGAAGTGGACGGTGTGGTGCGATAAGAAAGGAGAAAGTCAGCCAACCTGTGATGCCCGTCCCCGTAGGTGAGTCTCTTCAAGGCGTCCTTTGCGATGCGCACCATGCGTTCAGCCATACCGTTGGTGGACGGGTGAAAAGGCGCAGACGTGGCATGACGAATCAGGTTTGCCTGTAAGAAAGCTTGGAATTCGGAGGAGGTGAATTGAGGGACGTTGTCGGACACAATGACATCTGGCAGCCCGTGTGCAGCAAAAATCCCCCTCAGTACCTGAATAGTCTTTGCAGTGGTGGTGGATGAGACAGGCACAACCTCAAGCCATTTTGAATGGCTGTCCACAAGGACCAAGAAGAACTGGCCCTGAAAGGGCCCAGCGTAGTCAATGTGCACCCTAGACCAGGGGGACTGTGTTTCCTCCCATCTATGCACAGGAGCTTGGGGCATCTCTGGGCGAGATCGTTGGCACAGGTGGCATGCGTGCACCTTAGCCTCAATATCCTTTATCTAAACCAGGCCACCACAAGTGGCTGCGTGCAAGAGCCTTCATACGGAACAATGCAGGAGACCCTCGTGGAGGATTCTAAGACCCACTAGTCATATTGAGGTGGAATGACAAACTCTGTTTCCCCAAAGCAGACAACTCTGAGAAAGGGACAGTCGTTCCTTTTGGACAGAAAACTCGAAACTCAGGATAGGGCAAGTGCTCAGGCCAACCCGGACAGGGACCCAGGAGCGGACACGTGAAAAGGTGTGTGATCTGTACCGTTTCAGCGGTAACATCCCTGGCACTAAGAGGAAGCTCGGGCAAGGCTTGGATTGATAGAATGTTGACAGCTGGCGCGGGGTCAGCTTCTACTACTGGCAGAGGCAACCTACTGAGGACATCAGCATGGCCCATTTCTTTCCCAGGCTTGTGGAGTAATGAAAAATCATATGCAGACAAGAAAATAGACCACCTAAGCATTCTAGGGGAAATGATGTGGGGAGTCTGCTTAAGTGTGGTAAACAGTCCCAGCAGAGGCTTATGGTCAGTGAAGACCGTGAAATGCCTGCCATATAGAAAATCGTGGAATTTTTTAATTCCAGCAACAACAGCCAGAGCCTCCCTGTCTATCTGAGCGTAGTTGCGCTCGGCAGAAGACAATGTTCTGGAGTAGTATGCAATAGGAACCTGAGTTCCATCAGACCTGAGGTGACTCAGGACAGCTCCAACCCCGTAGGGGGATGCCTCACAAGCGATGCACACAGGAAGAGACTCGTTGAAA